>NC_059261.1:1391242-1508742 GCF_017591435.1 Portunus trituberculatus | reverse complement strand
TTGCATCTTTATCATATAAGTGATTTGCATGCTTTTCCTTTACGTAATACATCTTAACATGTATTATTCTGAGTCATAAGTAACTTTTCCTTGTTTAATTCATGTAATTAGAATACTATACTCATCGATATATTAGTGTATAGCGGTTGTAGTAAACCTTTTCGAGGCACCCAGGCCTCCGGTGGACCGGCCTGAATAGAGGCTTGTGAGGGTGCGTGGCGCGACCACATCGGGACACAGGTTTGTCCAACACCTCTCACATTCTTCTCCCTCAAAAAGCTCTGTATTTGATTGTGTATATATATATATATATATATATATATATATATATATATATATATATATATATATATATATATATATATATATATATATATATATATATATATTGTGAGGGGCTCCTCGGGCTGTTCTGTTGAGCAGACAACCCGCCTCCCTCTCTCCACCATTTTGTGTGCCTGCGAGCCTCGCATCAGTACCGGCCAGTCTTCAGCGGAGTTAACACATACGATCTCGGCACAGGAAGAGACACGTGTGGCTGGACTGTGCTTTATAAGTACTCATTAGTCATCGGTCGGGGAGTTGTGCTCTCCTGTTGAGTAGCTGGCTTGCTACTGGGTAGACTGTGACTGTTAGAGCAACGGGCTTGTTGCTCTAGGAGAGGTGTAGTAAGTTTGGCTACATTTCCTGTCGTGCGTTCGTCCACTCGGGTGTGGCGACGCGGAGAGACATGCTTTGTCTCGTCCTGTTTGTTTTTTTGGTGGCCGTGGTCACCAGTGCGGTTTGATGGGCGGCTGTGTGCCCCCACCATTGTTTGTATAGTATCAGTAGTATACTGTTTATAGTCTCAAGGTAGCCTTCAGCGGAGATAGACACGCACTCTCATCGGTCTGGCACAGTGTGGGAAGATTCGTGTTGCTGGGCTTCTCTTGTTGCTCATTAGTCATCGGTCTGGGAGTTGTGCCCTCCCTTGAGTAGCTGGCTTGTTACTCGGTAGACCGTGGCTGTGTAGAACAACGGGCTTGTTGTTCTGAGAAAGTGTGGCCAGTTGGGGCTGCATTTCTCGTGCGTTCGTCCACTCGGGTGTGGCGACGCGGAGAGACACGCTTTGTCTCGTCCTGTTTGTTTTGTTAGTGGCCATGGTCACCAGTGGGGTTTGGTGGGTAGCTGTGTGCCCCCATCATCTTTTGTGTAGTATCAGTAGTATACTGTATGATAGTGGTAGTAGCCATGCACACTATTGAATGCTGAGAGGCTTCATGTCGGCCAGTGGTGCATAGTTGTCGTCCGCCAGACTTGTCTGTGACGAGTATCTGGACTCCGTGTATAGCTGTTGTCACCCGTAGGTGGTGTCTGGTCTTGTGTGTACATCACTGGAAGTGCTGTACACCTCATATATCGTAGTAGTGTAGGCTAGGGGTGTCAGTCTGACAGGTGTCAGGAAGGACTTGTCGTAATAGGATAGTATAGTAATATACCGTGCGTGTTGTTCCGGTCTGTGAGTTATCACAGTCTGTGGACAAGGCATGCAGAGAGGCATTAATACTTCATAGAGAAGTGGATGGAATTGTCCTTGTGGGCGGTTTCTCTAGGGGGTATTAAGGCTTCGCCCTGTTACACAAAACATCTACCATTTATAAATTCTACATAAATGGTAGATGTTATGTGTACAGAGTCCTTAATACCCCTAGAGAAACCGCCCACAAGGACAATGCAAGTGCTTCCTAACACCTGTCAGACTGACTTCCCAGCCTACGACTACTACAACATATGATGTGAAGCGAGAACTCGAGGACGAGAACTACGCACACCTGGCCGACAGCATGAAGCCTCTCAGCATTCACTAGTGTGGGTTGTCTGCTCAGAAGCTAACAAAGATGATGGGGCACACAGCCGCCCACCAAACCCCACTGGTGACTACAGCCACCAGAAGACAAAACAGGACGAGACAATGCGTCTCTCCAACGCGTTGCCGCCACAAGACAGAATGGACACAAAACAGAAGTGCAGCCAAACCAACTACGCTTCTCCTAGAGCAACAAGCCCGTTTTTCTACAGCCACGGTCTACACGTGAAATAATAAATTAAAGGAGATTAGGACGGTGCCCCTCACAATATATCTGTGTGTGTGTGTGTGTGTGTGTGTGTGTGTGTGTGTGTGTGTGTGTGTGTGTGTGTGTGTGTGTGTGTGTGTGTGTGTGTGTGTGTGTGTGAGGCTTGGTATTGGTGTCAGCAACAGAAGTAGTATTAGTGCTAACAATAATAATATAACAATGTTTTACTATACGTATATAGAAATTACACCATTACTTCCACTCGCGCCTGCTGCTGCTGCTGCAAGATGACCTTGTTCTTCTTCATAATGGAAACTGAGTCCTTACTAATAGTACCACTACCACTACCACTACTGCTAACACTACTACTACTGTTATTACTACTACTACTACTACTACCACCTGTTACGGCCCGCCCGTAACATACTCCACTACCATCACCTCCTCCGCTTGCTACCTCGTTCGCCACCTCTCCACCTTCCTTTCCACGTCACCGTCTCATGAACCCTCCACGCCACCGTCTCATGAACCCTCCACGTCACCGTCTCATGAAGCCCCGCTACTGTCCCGAAGTTGGATTCACGCGGCCCCATTCGACTCCAGCGGAAGTGTTAAAGCAAGTTCTTGGCTTTCTGGAAGTCAGTGGAGGTCTAGGCCTCAACCAGTGAACACAACGCCTCTTGGACTACCGTGGGATCTACCTCACCCAGCACTTCACCACTGCGACACCTCATAAGTATCACTTCCCCTCCTCCGTTTTTTCAACATTGCCTCCATATAGGATTAGTATTATTGTTAGGTATTAAGTTGGGTTCTTTATTGTTGTATTTATTTCTGTGTTATATGTATATGTGTATGTCAGTTTCATATGTTTCATGTTATATCTATGTGTATGTCAGTTTCATTATTGGGTTATTAAATAGCTTTTTAAGTGCCCCCTTTGCATTTCCTCACCAGAAAGTTTAGAGGGAAGAAATAGCATATTTTTTTTAATTGTACAGTTGCTCCGCAGTTTTTGATGAATCTGATGTTGACGGGTCATTTCGCGCTTTTGAGACATTGTTGGAATAAATGGCCCAAGGATCAGTGTGTCTCCTTGTCCAGTGTGGAAACTTACAGATTATACAACGGCCTTAGTGATGAGGTGAGTATTTGAGATCAAAGGTAACATTCTGACGCCTACTTATCACTTCTGACGAATACAGACAACAGTTCCGAAAGTATGTGAAACCAGACTCTCACACCTATGTTGAATTTGCTTGTGAGACACTAAAACAATTTAAGAAATGGTTAGCTGCCCTTAACATTACCACCTTTTCGGAGTTGCTCAATCTAATGGTCCTGAAAGAATGGAAGAACAAGTTACCCTTTAATATTCTGAGGCATGTGGAAGAACTGGGAGAGAGTGATCTTATGTCTGACGCTAAAGTTGCTGATGCCTTTGCTTTGTTGATGGGATCCCTGGTAGTAGAGGTGTCGTGATCCGAGCTGTTGCACGACGTTGCACAAATTGTCTAGCTACTGGCTATAAATAGTCAAAGGTTTTTCTATCTTTAATTAACATAATATCTATACATAAGGTGTTCGATACGGCGCCGACAAGTAACAATCACAACTCTTTCTGTTGCCTTCTCCACTGCAATTATTACAATTTCTCTTACAAACATCCTTAAGAATTACATTAATCTCGTACGTATTTTCGCATCAAAACGGATTTCACTTCAAACATCATCCACTATATCTTCATAACGTATTACAACATCTGAACACGATGCTTCATTTATCCGTAAATCTCATATGTAGTGTGTACAATATTACCCCTTTTTCCCAGCTACCCGTATATAAGGATGACCTTTACTTGGTACATGAATGCAAGCAACCACATGACGTACCACCAAATATATTACCATACACATATAATTACCAGATGTTCAACAAAATGACAACGTAACACCAGAAATATAATGACAAATATTGATATTTCCACACAAGTGACTTCCCTCAAGTAATCTCTTTCTCTTGGTACCCATAAATGGAACCACGTTAACTTCGTACACAATTACACACTAGTAAATATGAGTAACTTATTCGTCAGAGCAACACATGCACATACGTAGAAGGATA
The DNA here is from genome assembly GCF_017591435.1 of Portunus trituberculatus. Classification (NCBI taxonomy): domain Eukaryota; kingdom Metazoa; phylum Arthropoda; class Malacostraca; order Decapoda; family Portunidae; genus Portunus; species Portunus trituberculatus. The sequence continues at coordinate 1,504,564 of NC_059261.1, read as the reverse complement.
CAAATTCTCTTACTCATAGATGAAAAGAAGTATATAACGACGTCATTATGAACCAAAGTACAACCACATAAACCATAATAAACTAATACCACATAATACCTAAACCTCCTATCATGTTCTTCCTCCATTCTAATTTACCTCAAAAGACTGCATTGCAACTTATAAGCTCCACTTACTGGTTATATATGAAGAAAAACGCCACCCTCAGCTATGCAGCCGAGGGTGGCCCGCTTAGAAAGTTGTCCTCTCTGCTTCCTCTCTCCTCTCTCTGAATCCTCTACAATTTCCTTCAGGAACTTATGGGGGCGTGTCTTGAACACAACACGCCCCTCAGAATGTACCATTCACCAATCAAGTACAAGCTGAAGTGAACTCCACGTGTGGTATGAACAACATCCAAGACGACAACAATACCACCGGATGTTTACATGACCTGGGCTATATATATCTGCCTGGGCTGCCCTGGGTCAACTGACCTAGGTCATTAAATGTTTCCTGTTGACCTTCCTGCCCTTCCTAATCTTTTATGGCTGGATGGAACACACCGCATACTGGCGAACTATCATACTTCCATATATCTTTATGTCTTGTATCTTCATATTTCTCATTTGCACTTATGATGGGATCCCTGGGTAGTAGAGGTCGTGGTTCACTATCTAATGTTAGGTCCTCCTTTGGGGAAGGTTTTGGGGCGCGGGTGGTAAGCCGACCGGATTCTCGCCAAATGCATATAATTCCCCCTGGTGTACATACTGTAAGAAGCCAGGTCACACGATCCAAAAATGTAGACACCCAAATTGCAAGGCCTCTCAACGTCAACTTTATTGTGGCCCCTAAACCTAACACATTTGAGAACAAGAAACCAGTGGCCCTAGCTAACCCTGTCAACTCTCCTCTAGAACTTTATGACTCGTACATGTATCAAGGTAAAGTGTCCCTGACTGATGGTAAAGACAAGGCAATAAATGTCAAGGTTCTGCGTGATACAGGTGCTGCCCAATCCATCTTAAGGGAAGATGTCATCCCTAACATCAAACAGGCTTTCACTGGGGAGAAGGTGATCCTTACAGGTCTCGAATCACAGCTCTCCTATCCCTTGGCTAATATTAGCTTACAGTGCCCTTTCATTTCAGGAGAGGTTGTGGTAGCCATTAAACCTGGTGAACTGCCAGTACCGGGGTACATCTTGTACTGGGTAATGATCTTGCGGGTAACTTGGCTGTTCCAAACTTAATTGTTCTTGATTCTCCCTTAACAGAAAGTCCCACTAAGACCCTGGACGAAACATCCCCTCACTTCTTCCCAGTGTGTGCAGTCACCAGGTCTCAGTCCAAGTCCCCTGCCCTTTCACCACCTCCTCCACCAATGATTGCCTCTACTGACAACTTGTACAATAACATCATTTCAAAGGAGAATTTGATTAATGCTCAGGAACAGGATCTCACTTTGGCTAAGATCAGACATGTTGCCAGTGAGACAAAGGATATGTCTAAATTGCCTTGTTTTTATTATCAGGAAGGAGTCCTGATGCGTGCCTACAGACCTCCTGAACTGAAACAACTAGACACCTGGTCAGAAACACATCAAGTTGTCATCCCTTGTCTGTAAGACCAGCCATTATAGAACTAGCTCATGATGGATTGTCAGGTCATCTAGGCATCCAAAAAACCTACAAGAAGGCTCTTCAACATTTTTTTGGCCAGGAATGAAAAAGGATGTGTCACACTATGTAAAACATGTCACATATGTCAAATTGTGGGTAAGCCTAACGAACGCCTTGTGCCAGCTCCTCTGACGCCTATTCCAGTTCAGACGGAGCCCTTCGAAAAGATCGTTCTAGACTGCGTAGGGCCCTTACCCAAAACCAAACGAGGGAATCAGTATTTGTTAACCCTCATGGATCCCACTACCAGGTACCCTGAAGCATTCCCTCTTAAGAACATCACATCAAAGACCATTGTAAAACATCTAATACATTTTTTCACCTCGGTAGGAATTCCAAAACAAATTCAGTCTGACAAGGGTAGCAATTTCACTAGCAATTTTTTCCAACAGATAGTGAATGAGCTAAACATCGACCATGTAACCTCCTCGGCTTACCACCCCAATCCCAAGGCTGTCTGGAGCGGTTTCACCAAACATTAAAATCCATGATGAAGAAGTATTGCTTGGAGCATCAAGGAGACTGGGATGAAAGTATCTCTTTCCTTCTCTTCGCTTTAAGAGAATCTCCTCAAGATTCTTTAGGTTACTCCCCTTTTGAATTACTCTATGGTAGACAGATCAGGGGGCCTCTCAAAATATTAAAGGATCAATGGTTTACTCAAAATACTCCTTCAAGCCCCAGTGTGTCTGACTACATCAGTAACCTTAAGAATAAAATCAGTGAAGTCAGATCTTTTGCTAAATCAAACTTCCTCAAATCTCAAACTAAAATGCAACAAAATTCTCTTCCCAAATCTGTCATGAGAAGTTTCAAACCAAAAACTAAGTCCATTAAACTATGTGGTCCACACTCCTGACCGTCGTAAGGATTCCCAACTAGTTCATATCAATCTAATGAAACCTTACCACTCCAGAGAACCAGAGGACGACTTGTACCTGTATGTCTGGTAGGGAAGGAGTCTGCTCCTGTGCCTCCCGAAGAAGAGTCCGACATCGAATTCCTCTTCTCATCACCTAAAGGACGCCCCTCAAACAGCGAAATCATGTCCAACCTTCATGAGGTGTTTCTTTCCTTAACACCTTCACAACAGTCTGATCTTAAAAAGTTATTGCTAGACTTTTCAGAAATCACAGGTGACCCTCCAGGAAATTGTACTACTATCCAACATGATATAACATTATTATCTAATGACATCAAGCCTATAAGACAACCAGCCTATCGCATTTCACCCATTAAAAGACTTCATGAAAAAAGAGGTAGACTATCTGCTCTGTCATCACCTTGCAGAACCTAGTATATCCCCCTGGGCTTCTCCCTGCCTGTTAACATCTAAGCCAGATGGTAGTAGTCGATTTTGCACCGACTACAGGAAAGTAAATAAAGTGACAGTGCCAGACTCCTACCCATTGCCCTTGATAGAGGACCTTATAGATAGTATAGGAGTAGCCAAATTTGTAACCACTATAGATTTACTTACAGGTTACTACCAGATTGCCCTCTCGGATGAGGCCCGAATAATATCCGCCTTCATCACCCCCTTCGGGCTATACCAATACACAGTGATGCCCTTCGGCTTGTCTAATGCTCCCGCCACCTTCCAGAGGGCTATAAATTACATCACCCAGGACTTGGAGGGAACATCTGCCTATCTGGACGACCTGGTGGTGACTTCGGACGACTGGGTGACACATCTGACTCGTCTCCGGAGGCTGATGGGTCGGTTGCAGGAAGCCAGTCTTACAATCAATCTGGCCAAGTCCACCTTCGGGAAGTCTACGGTGGTCTACCTAGGACATGTAGTGGGGAACGGCAAGGTTTGCCCCAAGAGAGCCAACATAAAGGCCATCCTTGGCTTCCCTGTCCCTACCACCAGAAAGGTCTCATGAGGTTCTTGGGGATGGCTGGTTTCTACAGACGATTCTGTAGGAACTTCTCCCCCCTCACAGACCTTATCAGCACTTCAGTCCCCTTCCACTGGACCCCGACCTGTAACCAAGCCTTCCAACATCTCAAGGCGTTCCTCTCCTCGGGGCCAGTGGTCTGGACGCCAGATCACTCCCGCCCCTTCCATCTACAAGTGGACGCGAGTGGAGTTGGAGTGGGTGCTGTCCTCCTTCAAGCAGACCCTACAAGCAGCATCCTCCATCCCATCGCCTATCACTCCACCAAACTGAAGAAACACCAACTCAACTACTCCACCATCGAGAAGGAGGCTCTGGCACTCGTCCTGGCGCTCCAACGTTTTGAGTGCTACCTTCATCCTGGTCCTCAAACTACGAAGGTCTTCACCGATCACAACCCTCTGGCCTTCCTTCACGCCATGAAGAACCGAAACCAACGCATTCTTAGGTGGGCCTTGTTAACTCAACCCTTCAACTTGGAAGTCCACCATATCAAGGGGGTGGACAACATCATCGCCGACGCCTTATCAAGATCTCCGTCTCACCTCCTTCATGAGCCCATTACGGAGGTCTTAGGGGGGAGGAAATGTTACGGCTCGCCCGTAACATACTCCACTACCATCACCTCCTCCGCTTGCTACCTCGTTCGCCACCTCTCCACCTCCCCTTCCACGTCACCATCTCATGAACCTTCCACGGCACCGTCTCATGAACCCTCCACGTCACCGTCTCATGAAGCCTGCTACTGTCCCGAAGTTGGATTCACGCGGCCCCATTCGACTCAAGCGGAAGTGTTAAGCAAGCTCGGCTTTCTGGAAGTCAGTCGAGGTCAGGCCTCAACCAGTGAACACAACGCCTCTTGGACTACCGTGGGATCTACCTCACCCAGCACTTCACCACTGCGACACCTCATAAGTATCACTTCCCCTCCTCCGTTTTTCCACATTGCCTCCATATAGGATTAATATTATTGTTAGGTATTAAGTTGGGTTCTTTATTGCTGTATTTATTTCTGTGTTATATGTATATGTGTAATGTGTATGTCAGTTTCATATGTTTCATGTTATATCTATGTGTATGTCAGTTTCATTATTGGGTTATTAAATAGCTTTTTAAGTGCCCCTTTTACATTTCCTCACCAGTTGAACCTGCAGTGTTTTTTTTTTTTTACTGTTATTGTTCACTGGCTCCCTGATGCCAATCTTACCCGTTTAACCGGTGAACGTAACACACCTAACACATTGTTGCCAAGCCCACGGTAACTGAAAACCACTCTCTCTCTCTCTCTCTCTCTCTCTCTCTCTCTCTCTCTCTCTCTAACACACATACTGTGTGATCAGCAGACACCGTGATGGTGGAGATATTTGGGTGTGTCTCCTTTCACGTGTAGCCCCTGTTCACCTAGCAGTGAGTAGGTACGGGATGTAAATTGAGGAGTTGTGACCTTGTTGTCCTGGTGTTTGGTGTGTGCCTGGTCTCAGGCCTATCCGAAGATCGGAAATAATGAGCTCTGAGCTCGTTCCGTAGGGTAACGTCTGGCTGTCGCGTCAGAGACTGCAGCAGATCAAACAGTGAAACACACAGGAGTACAGGATGTGATTAAGAAGGAAGTACAGGCATGGAGAGTCAAAGATAAGAAAGACAAGGATAATTTTCAGGAGGTGATTCAGGAACAACTAAAAGAAAGAGATGAGAATATGGCAAACAAAATGATAGAAGTCCTTAAGGAAAAAGAAAATCTAGTAAGGGAAATTGCAGAAAAGAAAAAGAGTGTAATCATATTTGGACTGAAATAAAAAAAAACGTAAAATACAGACCAAGAAGGGAAAAAGAGGAAACGAAATCAGTCAAAGACCTACTAAAGAATCTAAACGACGAGGATAGGAAAAAACTTAGAAGAGGAAGTAGAAAAAATACACAGAATGGAGACCATATCAAGAAGGAACAACGAGACCAATTAAGATACTACTGTACCAAAATCACAAGCAAAAACAGAAGGAATATTAAATAGAACAACAAAACTCAGAGAAACAAAAGGATGCAAGGATATATATATATATATATATATATATATATATATATATATATATATATATATATATATATATATATATATATATATATATATATATATATATATATATATATATATATATATATATATATATATATATATATATATATATATATATATATATATATATATATATATATATATATATATATATATATATATATATATATATATATATATATATATATACAAATATATATATATATATATATATATATACATATACAAAGAACTGGCAGCAGTAAGGGAAAAATAATAATGAAAGGTCAGAGGAGAATTTTTTTTTTTTTTTTTTTTTTGGGGGGGGGGGAGAAATCTAGGAGACAGGATAAGGAAATGGTATATAAAAGAGAAGGAAGAGAAATAAGTGGAACAAATTTAACTAAAAGTGATAAAGGCAAGAGACTAAAAATGATGCATATGAACATAGACGCAGTTCTATCAAGTAAATTAGAATTAAGAGATTATATAAAGAAAAACAAAACTAAATGAGGCAATCAAAATAGACATAGATAAATTGATATAATGTATGGAGAAGAGACAGAGGGAGTATAGGAGGAGGAGGAGTCATGATGATGTTAAGGAAGGAGATGGTGGTAAACCAAGTGGAATGTGGGGAAGGAAAAGCAGAAGTACTGTATGTTAAGATGCATATTAATAAAAAAGAGTTAACAATCATTGGAACATATGTGCCACCAAAAACAAATTCATGGACCAATCAAGAATATAAAGACATGATAGATGACACAATAAGGAGTCTAACGAGAGTCATTAAAGAAAGGAGAAAAGTGATATTAGTAGGAGATTTCAACTGCAAAGAAGTGGACTGGGAAAATTATGAAAGTGGTATGGGGGAAGAAGCCTGGGGAGAAAGATTCCTGAACATAATGATAGACAATATGATAGACCAAAGAGTAAAGGAAAACACAAGATTCAGAGGAAACGACAAGCTGGCGAGATTGGACCTGGTTCTTACAAGGGGTATACAAATGAACGATGATATAAGATATAAGTGCCCATTGGGAAAGAGTGACCATGTAATATTAGAAATGGATATAGAAGAGGGAAAGGAAGATAGAGACGAATCCTACAAAGAAGACACATAAAATTACAGGAAGGCTGATCATGAGAATCTAAAGAACTATTTCAAACACGTTAACTGGGAGATGAAAAACTCAGAGACGGTGCAAGAGAAATATAACTTACTTTTGGAAATATACAAAACAGAAGTCAGGGAATATGTCCTGAAATATAGACCTAAAGAAGAAGGAAAGAAATATTGGTTTAATGCAAGGTGTGCTAGGGCAAAGGAGAAAAGAGATGGAGCATGGAAAAGGTGGAGGAGAAATAGAAATCCAGTAAATAAGGAAAACTTCAAGGCAGCGAAAAATGAATATGTTAAGGTGAGGAAGGAAGAGGAAAGGAACTATGAAAAGGACATTGTCGAAAAATGTAAGGAGCAACCGAAATTGTTCTACAGATTCATAAATGGAAAAGTAAGACAAAGAGAAACAATAGAAAGGTTAAAAGGAGAGAATAGGATAGTGGAAGACCCAAAAAGTATGGCAGAACTGTTAAATACTAAATTCCAGGAGGTCTTTACAAAGGAATCCAAATTTGTAAGGCCACAGGGCAATAGAGAGAGACAGTCTATATGAAAGATTAAAGTAACCAAGCTTGAAATAAGAGTTCATGACGGAAGTACATGAAGAGAAGGCAATGGGACCGGATGAAGTCTCAGGCAGAATACTGAAAGAATGTAGGAAGAACTAGCAAGGCCTATATACAACATCATAAAATGTTCAATAGAAAATGGAACAGTAGCAGTAGAATGGAAAAGAGCTGAGGTGGTTCCCATATATAAGAGCGGAAGGAAGGAAGAACCTTTAAATTACAGAACAGTATCACTAACTAGTATAATATGCAAGATGTGTGAAAGGGTAATGAAGAAACAATAGATCGAGTTCCTTGAAGACAACAAATTATTATCAAATAGCCAATTTGGTTTTAGAAAAGGTCGGTCGTGTGTAACAAATTTACTGAGTTTCTACTCTAGAATAGTTGATAGAGTACAAGAGAGAGAGGGATGGGTTGACTGTATTTATTTAGATTTAAAAAAGGCATATGACAAAGTGCCACATGCAAAATTACTGTGGAAGTTAAAGGAGAAGCACATTGAGACGGATAGAAAATTATTTGAGGGGGAGAGAAATAAGGACGGTAGTTAAAGATTTGAAGTCCAAGTGGAGAGTAATAGAAAGCGGAGTGCCGCAGGGGTCAGTATTGGCGCCAATACTTTTTCTCATATATGTAAACGACATGCCAGAAGGAGTGAACAGCTACATAAATATGTTTGCGGACGATGCGAAACTGTGCAGAGTTGTAAAGCAATAGGAGGATTGTGAAATACTGCAGAAAAACCTAAATAAAATCTGGGAATGGAGTAAAAAGTGGGAAATGGAATTCAATGCGGACAAAAGCCATGTCATGGAAATGGGAAAGAGTGAAAGATGACCCGTGGGAATCTATGAGATGGGAGGAGGAGTAGAACTGGCGAAAGTAAAAAGGGAAAAACTTGGGAGTGACAATGGAAGAAAACAATCAACCGGTAAGCCATATTGATAAAATTTTCAGAGAGACATAATTTGCTAAGGAATATTGCAGTAGCATTTCACTACATGGACAAAGAAATGATGAAGAAATTGATAAGTACATAATAAGACCCAGATTGCAATATGCAGGAGTAGTATGGACCCCCCTTAAAAAGAAACACATAAGGAAGTTGGAGATAATACAAAAAAAGGCTACAAGAATGGTTCCAGAATTTTAAGGGATGACATACGAGGAGAGACTAAAGGCTATGTATCTACCAACCCTAGAAGAGAGAAGGGAGAGAGGGGATCTGATACAGGTTTATAAATTGATCAACGGAATGGACCAAGTGGATAATGAGAAACTGATCCTGAGAGAAGAATATGACATTCGAAGCACAAGATCGCATAGTAAAAAGATGAGAAAGGAAAATTGTCTCAGATGTAAAAAAATATAGTTTCCCACAAAGATGTGTTGAGACGTGGAACAGTTTGAGTGAAGAAGTGGTTTCACCAACGAGTGTGCATTGTTTTAAAGAAAAATAGGATAAGTGTAGATATGGAGACGGGGCCACATGAGCATAAAGCCCAGGCCCTGTAAAACTACAACTTGGTAAATACACACTAACGCACCGGGGTGTTGGTTGCAGGGGCCCGTTAAGGGGAGGCTGGCATGCAGGCAGCGCCGCAGCGGCAGGATATATGGTGCAACACAGACGAAACCTTGTATCTCTACACTACACAATACACAGTGGCTGTAACGTGTTAATTATGTAATGTGTGGTGTTATAAGAGCGACATCTTTCTCTAGGACGGTAGCAGCACAAACATCTGTGTTTCACTGTTTGATCTGCTGCAGTCTCTGACGAGACAGCCAGACGTTACCCTACGGAACGAGCTCAGAGCTCATTATTTCCGATCTTCGGATAGGCCTGAGACCAGGCACACACCACACACCGGAACAAGGTCACAACTCCTCGATTTACATCCCGTACCTACTCACTGCTAGGTGAACAGGGGCTACACGTGAAAGGAGACACACCCAAATATCTCCACCCGGCCGGGGAATCGAACCCCGGTCCTCTGGCTTGTGAAACCAGCGCTCTAACCACTGAGCTACCGGGCGTGTGTGTGTGTGTGTGTTTTGGTACGGGCGTGAGCAGCTACACTCACTTTCTGACAATCACTTCTAGGCGCGGCGGCTGAGCAGGGCTGCCACTCTAAATTTTCATTCCACCCTACCACTCGCGCGCATTTCCCCCTCCTTTGACCTACGACTCATGCACATTTTTCCTTACTTTCACATACATCAATCCCAAAATTCCTTTTTGAACATGCATATATTATTGTGTGAAAATAAACGTATTTATACTTTTTGCAGTTTTATTCTTTTACTACAGAAGAAATAAAAAAAACTTTCTGGTTTCGAAAAATTAACTTTTCTTCAGTATATAATCATGTCAGACTGGACGATGTACGCGGGAATAAGCGATCGACTCTCGTCCTAATGGAGCACCTCGCCACATTGCACCATACTCCTACATGTTGCGTCAGATAATATATATATATATATATATATATATATATATATATATATATATATATATATATATATATATATATATATATATATATATCGCGGTGGCGAGTGGACGTAGGTCTTACGTAGGTTAATTTATAAAGTTAGTGATAAAATGTCTGAAAATTTATATGGCTTTATGAAGGGGCGTGCTACTAGTGACTGTTTTGTACACTGCTTAGCTAACACTAGTGCTACTTGTCAAGTCTATGTGGATTTGAAAGGTGCATTTGACAAAGCTAATAAGGAAGTCATACTAGAAGAACTTGTATTAAAGCGTGTCAAAGGAAAGTTATTAGGATGGATACGTGACTACTTGAGTTGTAGAAAAGGTAAAGTCTGGTTACAAGGCATATCATCAGAAGAGGAAACATTTGAGTTGGGTACCCCTCAAGGGGGTGTTTTAAGTCCTATGTTGTACAATATACTTATGGATAAGATTGCTAGATTTGAATTTACACAGGGTACCAAAGTTATCATTTATGCTGACGACATACTTATGCAATGTGATTCTCCTAAAACACTTAGCAAGGCTGTAAATGAGCTTGAACAACTATGTGTGTCCATGGGGCTTGTCATAAATGAAAATAAAACTAAGTTTCAAGCAAAACAGAAGAAGTGTAGGAAACCTATTGTAAATGGTGTGAAGATTGAGCGTGTCCTTAACTATAAATATCTGGGTGTACAATTAGGTTACAGGAATGCGAATTATTGTATTGAATATGTTAAAAATATGTGTGTAATTAGACTAGCACCTCTCAAAGTTCTAGCGAAAAAAGGGTCAGGTGTTGGTGTGCCTGTTCTTAGAATGTTTTATATATATGTGATTAGATCTCTTATAGACTATGCTTCCCTTGTGTTGGTTCAATTCAATTCTCAGCAGCTTAGATGTCTAGAAGTTATATAAAACAAAGCCATGAGAGTAATTTTAGGATGTGCTACTACAACTAAGATAGAGGTATTAAGGAGAGAATTGAGTCTACCCAGTGTTGTTAGGAGAATAGAAAAAATAACGTGCCGTACAGTATGTCGTATAGTGTGTAATGGTACAAACTCTCTCCAAAGAGATATAGTGACTTTATGTAATGGTGATGATGTAACCAACAACCCATACCTTCGCAAAATTTGTAGGGTTTTGCAGAACTTTGATGTTATGGATGAATTTAAGGTGCTTATAAAAAGAAATTGCTGTACTGCTTGGAGTTCATATAATGTTAATATTGATATTGAAAAGCTAAGTAAACCAAAAGAACAGTGGTGTAAATATGAGCTTAAAGCACACTTTCTTGAAAAGTTGTTGCAGTACCCACGTAGAAGGGTGGTACATGTGTATTGTGATGGCTCAGTTGAGGGGTACCAAGACAGGATGTGTGGTGTTTGTACGGGAATTTTCTACTCCTGATGAATTTAAAGACTATGAATTTTCAAAGAGATTGCCTAATAACCTGTCATCAACCAGAACCGAACTATATGCTATCCTGGAAGGCCTTGATATTGTTTCATGCATGGGTAAAAATATTCATTTTTTCATTGATAGTCAGAGTGCATTGTATGAGCTTGTGTCTTCCTCCCCTGCAGACTGTGATATTACAAACAGGTGTTTAACTGTTATACATAATCTGGAAAAAACAATATACATGTATATTTTATATGGGTTCCATCCCATATAGGCTTATATCTTAATGAAAAAGCAGATAGTCTTGCTCGAAGAGCAGTTAGAGATGATGACAGCGTACCTGATAGTGAATGTACATATAGTCGCCCAAGGTCAATCCTTAGAACTAATGTTTTTGCTACCATTGATAATGATCTTGATAAATGTTGTGAGATGGGTAATGCAAGTAGTAGGCATTATAAGCAGATTTTAAATAATTCAAAGGAGTATACATATGGCAGACACAGTCACATGATGGACTTAATTACTATGACACTTAGACTTGGATATAAATATTATTGGGAGGTTTGTAGAGGAGCTGAACCTGAGCCTTGTGCTTTATGTGCAAGGCAGGGAGGTCACTCACTACAGCACTATGTACAATACTGCCCACTAATTGAAGAGTTCAGACTGCAGGGACACTGGAACCTTTATGATATGATCATTTATTTCGTAGATAATAATGTCATACCCAAAATCATTAAAAAGTATCCACTGTTTGCCTATAGATGGTAAATAATGTGATACTGCAATAATATTTGTATTTTCTGTAATTTTTTTTTTTTTTTTCGTTAAAATTGTACTGTACAATATTGTAATACTAACGGTTTAGGGAATAGTTGGCAAGATCCGACTTTTTCCTTTGTTGTAAAACAACAATAAAACTATTGAATTGAATTGAATTGGGATTTGCCCTACCGTAGTGAGGCGCCATCAAGAGATCAAGGTCCGGTATACATAAAACATTCTAAAAGCTCCACCTAATGGAACCCTTAACTTCGAAAATGTACTCACTATTAGGATCGAGCTGGACTTGTAGCTAATGCAGAGAAACGTAAAAGTTGACTCGTAATCTGTAAGCAGAGCGATGTAACACTTCTCTGAAGAGTGAAGAGTGCTCTACGCGATGTGTTTTCCGCTACTATGATACCAATACGTTTTCTACATTTAAAAAAAATAAAAACTCATATCACAATAATAAGGACATTGTGGTAAATTATTATCACTTTGAAATAAAAACAAAATATTTTCTTAATGTATGTCTACCGGAAATGAGAAACTATCAATATCTTATACCTCGGGAACAATATGTGTGGATTTTACCGTGGCGGCAGACGGTGCCAAGACCCAAAAACAACACCGATCTGCGGTCTCCACACGACACCACAGTACCAGCACGCTCAGTCACCAGGCGCCACACCAACAAATCACCAAGAAGAAGGCCCCAACAAATCACCAAGAAGAAGAAGGCCCCAACAAATCACCATGAAGCCCGTCGCGGTAAAAATGCGTAAGAAATCTCTTTTATTGGCACCAACAAGCTTGGGGGTCTGTGGGGAATCGGGGATTTTTTGGGTGGGGAGCGTAACCTAACCTAACCAGCCCCCCAGGACACCCCCACAACACTAACCTAACCCTAACATAAACCTAACCTAACTGGGGGGCTGCGGGACCCCCCTACAACACTAACCTAACCCTAACATAAACCTAATCTAACGTAACCTAACCTAAACGGGGGGCTGCGACATCCGGACCCCCCCCTACAACACTAACCTAACCCTAACATAAACCAAACCTAACATATCCTTGCTTTGGGGCAGCTTCCCTCCCCCCCACTGGTTCTCTTATAGCTCCACACAATATGCCCTATCTCTACCAATGCCCTTCCTCACAATACCTTCACGAAAGGATGAAGTCCTGGCTGGTCCTCTTCTCGATTGTACACTGACTTGCACCTCAGGAGCGATGATTTCCCAGTAATCAAATTCGCAACCTTTCCGCTGTACTTGACAGCAAACTCCAGCAAACCGAGATCACAGTCTTAACAGCGTGTCATGGCGGGTGCAGGGTGCAGTGTATCCCTTACAAAGATATAAGGCAGAGAAACAGGAAGCCATTATGGTGGACTCATGAGATAGGTAGCCAGATCAGAGAGAAGAAGAGGGCATACAGAGAGTTGCAGAAAAGTGGGGAAGATGTAGATTTGATTAGGTACAGACAGGTCAGGGATGATTTGAGTAAGGTTATAAAAAAAAGTAAAAGGCAGGCAGAGATAAAACTAGCTAGAGCTGGGAGTAAAGATCCCAAAAAATTATATAGTTATTACAAGGTCAGTGATAAAAGAAATAAGGATAGGATTGGACCACTCAGAAAAGATGGTGTAGTAGTGGATCAAAATGAAGACATAGTAGAATTATTGAATGAACAATTTTCTTCAGTATTTACTAGGAAAGAATAGGAAATCCTGTTACAAACAGTGCGATGAGTAGTTTAAGAGCTTTAGAAAATATTGATATAAAACCGGGAATTATTAGGAAATTTATTCTTGAACTAGACGATAGGAAAGCTAGTGGTCCTGATGAGCTACATGCCAGAGTACTTAGGGAGGGTGTAGACAGTATTTCTGAAGCACTTAAGTTAATCTTTGAAAGATCACTTAGGTTTGCTGAGATACCTCAGGACTGGAAGTTAGCTAATGTTACTCCAATATTTAAAAAGGTAGGAAGGATGATGCGAATAATTATAGACCGATCAGTTTAACTAGTATAGTATGTAAGATACTAGAGAAAATCATTAAGGGTAGTATTTGGGAGCATTTAAATGAGAATAGATTAATTAGAGATACCCAACATGGCTTTAGATCAGGGAGGTCCTGTCTTACAAATTTGCTCGATATCTTAGAATATATTACCAAGGAGTTAGATGATGGAAATAGCATAGATGTTATATATCTAGATTTTAGCAAGGCGTTTGATAAGGTACCGCATAGGAGGCTAGTGTACAAATTGAGACTACATGGGATAGGGGTAGGTTAGTTGATTGGATTAGTGAATGGCTTTCTGATAGGAAACAGAGAGTAGTATTAAATGGGGCAATGTCTGAGTGGAAGGAAGTGGTTAGTGGGGTACCCCAAGGATCAGTGCTAGGACCTCTTCTTTTCTTGGTGTACATTAACGATTTAGATATAGGAATTAGTAGCAAAGTATCAAAGTTTGCAGATGATACTAAGATAGCATGTGCAGTACAGGGTGAAAAGGACAATTACAGAATACAACGAGACCTGGACAGGCTGATAGCATGGGCAGACAGGTGGCAGATGGAGTTTAATTCTGAAAGTGTCAGGTTATGCATTTAGGTAAAGACAACACAAACTTTAACTATGAGATGGAGGGATGTTGGCTAGAGGCAGTAGAGGAAGGAAAGGATTTAGGAGTAGTGATAGACAGGACTATGAAATTTTCAAAGCAATGTTTAGAAGCAAGAAATAGGGCAAATAGGATCCTGGGTTTTATAAATAGAAATGTTAGTTATAAAAGTAAGGAAGTGGTGCGTAGCTTATATAATTCCTATGTTAGGCCCCATTTAGAGTATTGCATACAGGCCTGGTCACCCCACTATAGGCAGGATATCAACATGTTAGAAGCAGTTCAGAGAAGAGCAACTAGGATGATACCAGCATTAAAGCGCCTGGAGTATAGAGATAGATTAAAGGAATTAAACATGTTTTCATTTGAGAGGAGATGTATAAGAGGGATATGATAGAGTTATTTAAAATGTTCTCAGATACAAACTACATAGATGTGAGATCTTTCTTTACCTTAGAGGAGGAAATAGGACTAGAAATCATGGCAGGAAGATTAGAAAGCAAGGCTGCAGGTTAGATATAAGAAAATATTTCTTTAGTCATAGAGTGGTAGACTTCTGGAATGCATTGCCAGAGACGGTTGTAAATAGCACTAGTTTGACAATGTTTAAAAACAGATTAGATAAGCACTTAAATTTATTAGATTTATAATTATGTATAGCACTGCATGATAGTTTTTATAAGAAATTTACTATAGTTAAATAAGACATGATCCTCATGTATGGGGACCACAAATTGTAGAGGATTTCGCTGCAGGACTTAGCCCTGTTAATGGGCCAAATATTTAGAATTAGTATATAATGTATTGTGTACTTGTAAGTGTATCTTTAAGTACTGATGACGAGGTCGCTGTGCGACTGGTACAGGATAACCTAGATGGGCCCTGGTGGCCCTTTGTTATCCTATTATTTATGTTATGTTATATGTTATGTTAGGGTAAGGACAGTCTGTACACGTATTACCCTCATCCTTCATCGCGGATTGATACTTGCGCTGATATCTGCGCTCACGAACCAATGAAAGGCAATTCAATTCAATTCAATTCAATAGTTTTATTGTTGATTTTACAACAAAGGAAAAAGTCGGATCTTGCCAACTATTCCCTAAACCGTTAGTATTACAATATTGTACAGTACAATTTTAACAAATTAAAGAAAAGTTTACAGAAAATACAAATATTATTGCAGTATCACATTATTTACCATCTATAGGCAAACAGTGAATGTTTTTTAATGATTTTGGGTATGACATTATTATCTATGAAATAAATGATCATATCATAATGGTTCCAGTGTCCCTGCAGTCTGAACTCTTCAATTAGTGGGCAGTATTGTACATAGTGCTGTAGTGAGTGACCTCCCGGCCTTGCACATAAAGCACAAGGCTCAGGTTCAGCTCCTCTACAAACCTCCCAATAATATTTATATCCAAGTCTAAGTGTCATAGTAATTAAGTCCATCATGTGACTGTATCTGCCATATGTATACTCCTTTGAATTATTTAAAATCTGCTTATAATGCCTACTACTTGCATTACCCATCTCACAACATTTATCAAGATCATTATCAATGGTAGCAAAAACATTAGTTCTAAGGATTGACCTTGGGCGACTATATGTACATTCACTATCAGGTACGCTGTCATCATCTCTAACTGCTCTTGAGCAAGACTATCTGCTTTTCATTAAGATATAAGCCTATATGGGATGGAACCCATATAAAATATACATGTATATTGTTTTTCTCCAGATTATGTATAACAGTTAAACACCTGTTTGTAATATCACAGTCTGCAGGGGAGGAAGACACAAGCTCATACAATGCACTCTGACTATCAATGAAAAAATGAATATTTTTACCCATGCATGAAACAATATCAAGGCCTTCCAGGATAGCATATAGTTCGGTTCTGGTTGATGACAGGTTATTAGGCAATCTCTTTGAAAATTCATAGTCTTTAAATTCATCAGGAGTAGAAAATTCCCGTACAAACACCACACATCCTGTCTTGGTACCCTCAACTGAGCCATCACAATACACATGTACCACCCTTCTACTTGGGTACTGCAACAACTTTTCAAGAAAGTGTGCTTTAAGCTCATATTTACACCACTGTTCTTTTGGTTTACTTAGCTTTTCAATATCAATATTAACATTATATGAACTCCAAGCAGTACAGCAATTTCTTTTTATAAGCACCTTAAATTCATCCATAACATCAAAGTTCTGCAAAACCCTACAAATTTTGCGAAGGTATGGGTTGCTGGTTACATCATCACCATTACATAAAGTTCACTATATCTCTTTGGAGAGAGTTTGTACCATTACACACTATACGACATACTGTACGGCACGTTATTTTTTCTATTCTCCTAACAACACTGGGTAGACTCAATTCTCTCCTTAATACATCTATCTTAGTTGTAGTAGCACATCCTAAAATTATTCTCATGGCTTTGTTTTGTATAACTTCTAGACATCTAAGCTGCTGAGAATTGAATTGAACCAACACAAGGGAAGCATAGTCTATAAGAGATCTGATCACATATATATAAAACATTCTAAGAACAGGCACACCAACACCTGACCGTTTTTTTGCTAGTCTAGTTACACACATATTTTTAACATATTCAATACAATAATTCGCATTCCTGTAACCTAATTGTACACCCAGATATTTATAGTTAAGGACACGCTCAATCTTCACACCATTTACAATAGGTTTCCTACACTTCTTCTGTTTTGCTTGAAACTTAGTTTTATTTTCATTTATGACAAGCCCCATGGACACACATAGTTGTTCAAGCTCATTTACAGCCTTGCTAAGTGTTTTAGGAGAATCACATTGCATAAGTATGTCGTCAGCATAAATGATAACTTTGGTACCCTGTGTAAATTAATATCTAGCAATCTTATCCATAAGTATATTGTACAACATAGGACTTAAAACACCCCCTTGAGGGGTACCCAACTCAAATGTTTCCTCTTCTGATGATATGCCTTGTAACCAGACTTTTAACTTTTCTACAACTCAAGTAGTCACATATCCATCCTAATAACTTTCCTTTGACACCCTTTAATGCAAGTTCTTCTAGTATGACTTCCTTATTAGCTTTGTCAAATGCACCTTTCAAATCCACATAGACTTGACAAGTAGCACTAGTGTTAGCTAAGCAGTGTACAAAACAGTCACTAGTAGCACGCCCCTTCATAAAGCCATATAAATTTTCAGACATTTTATCACTAACTTTATAAATTAACCTAAGTAAGACAATTCTTTCCATCATTTTGCATAGACAGCTGGTAAGAGAGATGGGTCTAAATTTTCCATCACTCTTGGGTACAGGTATAATTATGGCTGACTTCCAGGCTGAGGGTAACACACTATTCCTGTACGACATGTTAAACATATCTATAGTCCTGCTCGTCTAAGAATGTGGATTGGGTGCGGCCCCCATGGGAAATAGCGGGAGGACAGTGCTGCCATCCCTCGTTGGCTAACCCCCCTCTCTCCCTCTTCCTCCCTCTCTCTTACCCCTCCCTCTTCCTCCCCCTCTCTTTCTTCCTGGTCAAGGACACCGCAGCTGACCTCCCATCACCTGTATGGATGGCGGGCGTGATTGGTGTTGCTGCCGTGAGGATTTGAATGTAGTTTTTTCTTACTTATGTCAGCTTATTTTAAAGTACTTTCCTTCACGATATAATCTAATTATAACTATGGAACTATTTACCCATCCCAAACCGCAAGAAAACTCTTTATAAGTATATTCTTTTTTTTTAGCAACACTGTAAAATATGTATGCCACGTTTCTTGCCAGGCTTATGAATATATTATCAATAATAAGTTTACTGTTCTCCCATACGTTGTAATACTAAGGTTAAATGCGTATGTATATTTGCTGACCATATTTGCTAAAGTTTTACTAATATTAGAACTCTGCTGCATCGCTGGCTATGAGACACGCTTCACCACTGTACAGCGGGAATTCCCCAACAAGCCGCACCCAATCCACATTGTTGGAGGAGCAGGACTATAGTATGGAATTATCCCCTTCAATATTCAACAAAGCATTTATAGTGTCATATGTTAGACCATCCTCACCAGGTGCTGTAGATTTACCTCTTTTGACAGCATATAATAATTCATCCATCGTTATGGGTACACAAGTATCATCCAAGTGAATGTTATGATTAACTAATTGTAGCCTTTGTAACCTATGCTCTGGTAGAGAAATTCTGTGCCCTACAGGAAGACTGGACAAAGCAGAAGCAACACTCCATTGTTCAATAAGCTCTTTGACTTTTTTCGTAGGATGAGAATCACTGGTTACCAATGAAAGGCGTTCATGTTTGAAAATTAATAGAAGTACATGAATGAAAGTGTGAATTGAGGAAAAAGACAAAGATAAGTTATCATCAAAGAGAAAGGTGGTGCATTATTTACATTTTTGTCTCATAACACATATGTTGATGAAATGTTGTCAATTCACATGTAATAGGAACTTGTTCCTGTCAAGGCAGAGGTACGTGACTGAGGTGTTGCGAGGCTCAGTTTCACCTGCGTACCACAGTGAATGGATCTGTTAGGGTCTCAATATAGAGATGTGTGTGCAGTCAATTGCCCCTACCACACCAGGCATTCCACCGATATCATGGAATTGCTCCACTGTTCGCCGCAGGTCATTGCCAGAAGGTTTTACGTAATGCTGGCTCAAACCAGCGATTGCTCTAGATACAACCTTCAGACATCTGCTGACTGTCATTTGTGACACATCATGGCAGTCCCCTAAGGTCATCTGATGGTCTCCTGTTGCCATGCAACGGACTGCTATCAGGGTCTGTAGATGTGGCGGAACAGGACATCCTGTAAAAAAAGGAAATTTATATGGTGACTGCAAATGACCAATGTACTCTAACGTACAACTTCATGAAAGGAATCAGTTGTTTTTACTTTACATTAAATTATAAGTTACATTTGCTAAATACAAAGCATATATGCCATGAAAATTTCAGCATCATTGCATACTATTATTATTAGAAATTATATTACCTCTTGTGTCAGTTGGGGTGGAAAGTTGGTCTGTAATTTCTTCAATGAGATCATACATTGAAGTTTTGTCCAATCGGAAGCGATCCACAAACTCCTCATCACTCATTGCAGTGAATGGGTTCATCCGATCTGAAAGTAAACTGTAGTTATGATTTTTATATCAAATAACATTAAACACAAGAACACAAGAAAGTAAAGGAAGCTGCAAGAGGCCGACAGGCCTAAACTAGGCACTCCCTGTATTAAAACATCCTACCTAGTTTTAGCCATACTCTCGTCCAGGTATAGGATGTCATAACTATCCTCATTGTCCGCCGCCTCATAAACTTTACGGTAAAAACTCAACAGTTTTGTAAGGCAAGACCTCACCTTCTTGAAGCCATTAGTGAAGCATTACTAACAAACAGAAAAAGAAACAGAAGATATAGTTTGCCGCCACATTTTACCTTTAACAATCCTGCGACGTTTACGTCCAATAGCTCCCTCGGCATCTGGCTGATCTTTCAGTTCCTCATCCTCAAATTGGTCCAAAAATTCCCAGTCATCCCACAGCTCCTGATACTCGTCCATGTCAAAATTATCTGTATGAAGATATATACAAATTATAACACACAAGAAAACACCAGGTATATTTCCATACCCAACCTACCAGACCTAACCAACTAAATGCTGACTGCCCAGGAATTAAACCCGGCTCCATGGATTTGTAGATAGGCATGCTAACTATTACACCCCCTGTAAGGTTTCCTAGCCTAACCAAACCTAACCTAATGTAAAAATTAATGGAAAATTTTTGCTGAAATTATCCTATCCTAACATAATAACCTGCTAGCGTAAACCCTCCCTACACTATACTAACCTAACAAAACCTAACCTAATGTAAAAATTAATGGAAAATATTTTCAGCAAGGTTAGGATAATTTCAGTAAAACAATTTCCATGAATTTTTACAGTAGGTTTGGTTAGATTAGGAGAGTTTGGGGGGAAGGGTTCGAAGGGCACAACCCCCCAGCTAGTAGGTTATTATGTTAGGATAATTTCAGCAAAAATTATAGCATGGAAATGTTCTCAGTTGCTCCAATAATGGGATGAAAATAACCTTAGTATGGCCCTCACCTGGCATGTCTTTTGGGATGGTCTACACTGAGCAATGCGGGCCACACTCGACCTTTTTACCTGCTCATGTAGGTACTCTGCTGTTAAATGGATAAAATCTAACAATAGGATAGAGAAATGTACTCAGCTGCTCCAATAATGGAATGAAAACAGCCTTCATATGGGCCTCACCTGGCATGTATTTTGGCATAGTCTACTCTGAGCAATGAAGGCCACACTCGAACTTTTTACTTGTTCATATATGTAAACTACATCGTTAAACTGTTAAATACTAATATCATGACAAGGAAGTGGGCTCACCTGGTTCAGCAATGCGAAGAAAAACACTGAGGAGAATCGGCATCAGCGAGCTGGGAAGGGGTAAGAGGTGGTCTGCGCTGCTCCTTCGCTGCTCCCCTTCCCCCGCACGGCAAAGGACTCTCTCAAGGCCCAAAATGCTCTATGTTTACAGTTTGTATGGCGAAGGATCCTCATGCCCAGGGAAGGGGGAAGGGAATGTTTATGTTTGTGGCCCTTAGATTCTGGCGGAGATGGGTGATTTTCAAGAAAGCAGTGTGACCTACATAAGGTCGACCGCCTTCCGAAATCTTTATATATCACAAGTATACTATTATAACTTCTTCATAATGACTACTTTGAAGAGATTGGTAAGGGGGACCTGTTCTACACATTAACCCTCTATATATTTGCTACACCTGACCCAACCTCACTGATGAGCTATGGCATGGATTATTTAGTTAATTCTGATTTGATTAGCTTCAGTTAAATGAGGTCATGTGCTTTCTTATCAAGATGAGGGTGTAGATCCCTCATCAGTCACTTCATCTTCCAACCAAAACTACTAGTGTACTGCTGGAGGACTGCTGGACGGTTGGCTAGTTTTAGATGCAGAACATAACTTACAAAAAGACTTGGCTAACTATACTCATAAAGGCAATGACCCAGGAATTGTTCAAGCAAATGTTTGAAGGACTGGAGAGATTGAGCTGACACAACTAATTCAGGTAGAGAATTCCAGATGTTGATGACCCGTAGTTAGAAGAAACCACTTCTAACATCAGTGGAGTGATGAGGCACTAAGATCTTCAAACTGTGGCCCCTTGTTCTACTCAAAGTGGTTCTAGAAAATAGACCATTTAGTTGAGGACTCAAACCATTCAAAATCTTCCATACTTGAATCAAACAACAACTAAACTTTCCCTGGACACAGTCTTCCCTAACATTATCCACTAGCCTAATACTCATAACATAACATAACATAAATAATAGGATAACAAAGGGCCACCAGGGCCCATCTAGGTTATCCTGTATCAGTCGCACAGCGACCTCATCATCAGTACTTAAAGATACACTTACAAGTACACAATACATTATATACTAATTCTAAATATTTGGCCCATTAACAGGGCTAAGTCCTGCAGCGAATTCCTCTACAATCTGTGATCCCCATACATGGGGATCATGTCTTGTTTAACTATAGTAAATTTCTTATAAAACTATCATGCAGCACTATACATAATTATAAATCTAATAAATTTAAGTGCTTATCTAATCTGTTTTTAAACATTGTCAAACTAGTGCTATTTACAACCCTCTCTGGCAATGCATTCCAGAAGTCTACCACCCTATGACTAAAAAAATATTTTCTTATATCTAACCTGCAGCCTTGCTTTCTAATCTTCCTGCCATGATTTCTAGTCCTACTTCCCTCCTCTAAGGTAAAGAAAGATCTCACATCTATGTAGTTTGTATCTGAGAGCATTTTAAATAACTCTATCATATCCCCTCTTATACACATCTCCTCTCAAATGAAAACATGTTTAATTCCTTTAATCTATCTATACTCCAGTCGCTTTAATGCTGGTATCATCCTAGTTGCTCTTCTCTGAACTGCTTCTAACATGTTGATATCCTGCCTATAATGGGGTGACCAGGCCTGTATGCAATACTCTAAATGGGGCCTAACATAGGAATTATATTTATAAAACCCAGGATCCTATTTGCCCTATTTCTTGCTTCTAAACATTGCTTTGAAAATTTCAGTCCTGTCTATCACTACTCCTAAATCCTTTCCCTCCTCTACTGCCTCTAGCCAACATCCCTCCATCTCATAGCTAAAGTTTGTGTTGTCTTTACCTAAATGCATAACCTGACACTTTTCAGAATTAAACTCCATCTGCCACCTGTCTGCCCATGCTATCAGCCTGTCCAGGTCTCGTTGTATTCTGTAATTGTCCTTTTCACCCTGTACTGCACATGCTATCTTAGTATCATCTGCAAACTTTGATACTTTGCTACTAATTCCTATATCTAAATCGTTAATGTACACCAAGAAAAGAAGAGGTCCTAGCACTGATCCTTGGGGTACCCCACTAACCACTTCCTTCCACTCAGCCATTGCTCCATTTAATACTACTCTGTTTCCTGTCAGAAAGCCATTCACTAATCCAATCGACTAACCAAATATTTCTGCTGATTAATTGTATGGATACTGCAAAACTTACTTTATAGAAGTTTTCATCACAAATTAATAGTTTCTGCAATATAGAATTTTCATTTATGATGCACTTAGGTCAGTTAGGTTAAATTAGGATTGCCCTCTTTAAAGAGATCTCCATTCCAGTGAACTCAAATGACCATTTCTATGTTCCTTGCTCATAATCCCCATCTCAGTATCATAGGGAGGCTAGATGAAAATCAAAACTATTCCATATCAACATTTACTGGTTGATTTATGTACAAGATTATTGATGGGCTTCACATAAAACACTTATTTAATACACACACATTCTCTCTCTCTCTCTCTCTCTCTCTCTCTCTCTCTCTCTCTCTCTCTCTCTCTCTCTCTCTCTCTCTCTCTCTCTCTCTCTCTCTCTCTCTTTGCTTTGGTGTTGCGGTTGGCTTTGATGTGTGGTTATGTGTAATTCACCACGGGTGTCTGCTGGTCACCCAGCCAACCTTCCCCATTACAGAGCGAGCTTAGAGCTCATAGACCGATCTTCGGGTAGGACTGAGACCACAGCACACTGCACACACTGG
Source organism: Portunus trituberculatus (assembly GCF_017591435.1). NCBI lineage: Eukaryota > Metazoa > Arthropoda > Malacostraca > Decapoda > Portunidae > Portunus > Portunus trituberculatus. The sequence continues at coordinate 1,480,750 of NC_059261.1, read as the reverse complement.
GAAAGCGAGGCCACAACCACATGAGTTACAGCCCATGCCTATTTACTGCTAGGTGGACAGGGGCCACACATTAAGAGGCTTGCCCATTTGCCTCACCGCTTTCCGGGATTCGAACCCTGACCCTCTTGATTGTGAGTCGAGCGTACTAACCACTACACTACACGGTGTGTTTTTACCTAGTTGTAGTTTTACAGGGCCTGGGCTTTATGTGTGTGTGTGTGTGTGTGTGTGTGTGTGTGTGTGTGTGTGTGTGTGTGTTAGATATAAGGATTAGTGAAGCAACAAGAGGTTAGGTTGTGCAGCGGATTACTAACAAAACTTATCGCTGTATGAAGGTAATTATAATTATATTGAACTGATTACATGTTAGTGATTACTTAGGGTGTAATTACTTGTTTGACTCATTACTTATATAGGCTGCCTGTACCTGTCTGTCTGCCAGATTATTTATGAGATAATTACTGATGTGGCTGGTTACATATTGAACTGATTACTTAAATATGTAATTCACATTTACTTCAGTACTTACATGTATTGCTTGTTTCCTGATTACCTAGGAGACAGTCAGGGAATTACTTATCAAGATAGTTACTAATGAAAGTGATCACATATTATATAGGGTGAGTGTGCGCAGTGTGAGCCAGCCCTGGAATCTGTGGTGTGACTCGTGCTTTTCTGGTGAGCAGTGTAGTGAAATCATTGAAGGTGTACATAATTTCTGTTACAAATTAATGTTTTTTGAGTTATGACAGTTTTTCAACTCCAAGTTATGTGTACCTGTCATTGCCAACATCCTGGGCACCTGTGGGAAATTGTGGTGTTTTGGGTGGAGAAGCATTAAACAGAGTAATGTGTTGCAAAAAAAAAAGGTCAGAAATCAATAAAACTCATAAAAAATCTTAAAAAATAGTTTGATGTTGGTGGTGGCTGCAGCAAGCATTGCTTTGTTATTGTTGAGCAGCGTTGCCAATGATTCACTAACCCGGGATCTGAGTCCCTCGCCAAGGCTGCTCCCAACATTGCATCCTGATCCTCCCAAGGGTTGCCAGCCCAACACAGCATTACAACCTCAATTCAGTGCTCCTCACTCACCAAACACAGCATTACAACCTCAATTCAATGCTCCTCACTCACCAAACACAGCATTACAACCTCAATTCAATGCTCCTCACTCACCAAACACAGCATTACAACCTCAATTCAATGCTCCTTACTCACCAAACACAGCATTACAACCTCAATTCAATGCTCCTCACTCACCAAACACAATACTATAACTTTGTAGCTGATGAAGCTGCACCCTCTTTTTTTTTTTATGCTGGAGAGAGGGCCAGCCAAGAGTGCACAGTGTTAGAAAAAAAAAATCCCACTTGAGTGCTGGTTCTCGAAAGATAAGGTTTAGCCAAAATTAGGGAGCAAATGTCTTGACACCTCTCTCTTAAAAGAAGTCAAGTCGTAGGAAGACGGAAATACAGAAGCAGGTAGGGAGTTCCAGAGTTTACCAGTGAAAGGTATGAATGATTGAGAGTACTGGTTAACTCTTGTATTAGAGGGTTGGACAGAATAGGGGTGAGAGGAAGAAGAAAGCCTTGTGCAGCGAGGCCGCAGGAAGAAAGGCATGCAGTTAGCAAGATCAGTTGAGCAGTTAGCATGAAAATAGTGATAAAAGATAGCAAGAGATGCAACATTTCAGTAGTGAGAAAGAGGCTGAAGACAGTCAGTCAGAGGAGGGGAGTTGATGAGATGAATAGCTTTTGATTCCACCCCATGTAATACTGCTCCTCACCCCCCAAGATTACTTACCAAATCTAACAGTAAAAGCTTAATTAAATGCATGTAAACTAATCATTGGTTGGGAAAAACTATAAGTTGTCGAAGAAAGCATTACAAGGCCATCTAGTAAGCAATAATGTCGAGTAGTAAAAGGCACTGCACTGTCAAAGTATTTTTATGTGATTTTGTTAATTTCTGACCTCTTTTCCAATGCACATTACTCAGTTTAATGCTCCTCAACTCAAAAACACAGATTTTCCACAGGTTCTCAAGGATTGTTGGCAATGAGAGGCAGCCGAGGGTTGGAACTGAGAAAACCGTCATAACTAACTCAAAAATATCAATTTTTGACAGAATTTATGTACACCATCAATCAGTTCACTACATTTCTCACCAGGCAAACACAAGTCACATCATAGGCTCCAGAACTGGCTCACACTGCAAACTGATCCATGTCAGTGGTGATTTAAAGTTGTAATTCCAGACTCAGAGAGAGAAGCAAAGCCAGAGTCAAACACCAAAGTAGATAAATAACCCATTAACGTTTTCAATAAGGCAATGGTTTTATTCCCGTTCAGACCACACACCTTCACCCAGACCAACACCCATCACCCTCCTCCCTACCTCCCTGTGTCAACTCAGCAACATTGCCTTCAATTCTCACTGCTTCCTGGTCACTTCCAGCTGCTTGGGAGGCTGTGGCACTGTCTGGGGTGGGGAGAGTGTAGGATTGTCTGGGAGGCTGTGACACTGTCTGTGGGGGAGAGTGTAGGATTGTCTGGGAGGCTGTGACACTGTCTGGGGGAGAGTGTAGGATTGTCTGGGAGGCTGTGACACTGTCTGGGAGGCTGTGGCACTGTGTGGGAGGCTATGGCATTGTCTGGGAGGCTGTGGCACTGTCTGAGAGGCTATGGCACTGTGCGGAGGCTATGGCATTGTCTGGGAGGCTGTGGCACTGTCTGAGAGGCTATGGCACTGTGCGGGAGGCTATGGCATTGTCTGGGAGGCTGTGGCACTGTCTGGGAGGCTGTGGCACTGTGCGGGAGGCTATGGCATTGTCTGGGAGGCTGTGGCACTGTCTGGGAGGCTATGGCACTGTGCAGGAGGCTATGGCATTGTCTGGGAGGCTGTGGCACTGTCTGGGAGGCTGTGGCACTGTGTGGGAGGCTATGGCATTGTCTGGGAGGCTGTGGCACTGTCTGGGAGGCTATGGCACTGTGCAGCAGGCTATGGCATTGTCTGGGAGGCTGTGGCACTGTCTGGGAGGCTGTGGCACTGTGTGGGAGGCTATGGCATTGTCTGGGAGGCTGTGGCACTGTCTGGGAGGCTGTGGCACTGTGCGGGAGGCTATGGCATTGTCTGGGAGGCTGTGGTACTGTCCGGGAGACTATGGCACTGCCAGGGAGGGTGCAGCAGTGTCCGGGAGGCTGTGAAACTGCCTGGGAGGGTGCAGCAGTGTCTGGGAGGCTGTAACAATCTAATCAGGGTGTCTGGGAGGATGAGGAAGAGTGAGAAAGTGTCTGAAAGCTTCAAAAAAAGTGTGAAAATATTGTAAACTGACAAAGCCATTCTTTGCAAACCACTCAAACACCCTATCTCATATTCCTGTGCACTCCTTTCTCTTTCTCTCTCTCTCTCTCTCTCTCTCTCTCTCTCTCTCTCTCTCTCTCTCTCTCTCTCTCTCTCTCTCTCTCTCTCTCTCTCTCTCTGTAATTCACAATGGTTGCCTGCTGGTCACCCAGCCAGTCTTCCCCATTACAGAGTGAGCTCAGAGCTCATAGACCGATCTTCGGGTAGGACTGAGACCACAACACACTCCATACACTGGAAAAGCAAGGCCACAACCCCTCGAGTTACATCCCATGCCTATTTACTGCTAGGTGAACAGGGGCCACACATTAAGAGGCTTGCCCATTTGCCTCGCCACTTCCCGGGACTTGAACCCGGACCCTCTCGAGAGGGTCTGGGTTGTGAGCTGAGCGTGTTAACCACTACTCTACGGTGTGTGTGTGTGTGTGTGTGTGTGTGTGTGTGTGTGTGTGTGTGTGTGTGTGTTTACCTAGTTGTAGTTTTACAGGGCCTGGGCTTTATGCTGGTGTGGCCCCGTCTCCATATCTACACTTATCCAATCTTACTTTAAAAGTATGCACACTCATTGCAGACAATACTTCTTCATTTAAACTGTTCCACGTCTCAATACATCTTTGCGGTAAACTATATTCTTTAATATCTCTCAGACATCTTCCTTTTCTCAGTTTTTTACTATGCGATCTTGTGCTTCGAATGTCATATTTTTCTCTCAGGATCAGTTTCTCATCCGTAAACAGATTTATGTAGCTGTTCACTCCTTCTGGCATGTCGTTAATATAAATGAGGAAAAGTATTGGTGCCAATATTGACCCCTGTGGCACTCCGCTTTCTACTGCTCTCCACTTGGACTTCATATCTTTAACTACCATCCTTATTTCTCTCCCCCTCAAATAATTTTCTATCCATCTCAATGTGCTTCCTTTTAAGCCGCCCTTCTCCTCTAACTTCCATAGTAATCTTGCATGTGGCACTTTGTCAAATGCCTTTTTTACATCCAAATAAATACAGTCAACCCATCCCTCTCTCTCTTGTACCCTGTCAACTATTCTAGAATAGAAACTCAATAAATTAGTTACACATGACTGTCTTTTTCTAAAACCAAATTGGCTGTTTGATATTAATTTGTTGTCTTTAAGGAACTCGATCCATTGTTTCTTTATTATACTTTCACATATCTTGCATATTATACTAGTCTGTGATTTAAAGGTTCTTCCTTCCTTTCCCCATTATATATGGGAACCACCTCAGCTCTTTTCCATTGTACTGGTACTGTTTCATTTTCTATTGAGCATTTTATGATGTATATAGGACTTGCTAGTTCTTCCCTACATTCTTTTAGTATTCTGCCTAAGACTTCATCCGGTCCCATTGGCTTCTCTTCATCCAGTTCCTTCATTAACTCTTTTATTTCAAGCTTGGTTACTTTAATCTCTTTCATATAGACTGTCTCTCTATTAGCCTGTGGCCTTTCAAATTTGGATTCCTTAGTAAAGACCTGAAAATTATTATTTAATAGTTCTGCCATATTTTTTGGGTCTTCCACCATCCCGTTCTCTCCTTTTAACCTTTCTATTGTTTCACTTTGTCTTACTCTTCCATTTATGAATCTGTAGAACAATTTTGGTTCTACAATGTCTTTTCGAAGTTCTTTTCCTCTTCCTTCCTCACCTTAACATATTCATTTCTCGCTGCCTGGAAGTTTTCCTTATTTACTGGATTTCTATTTCTCCTCCACCTTTTCCATGCTCCATCTCTTTTCTCCTTTGCCCTAGCACACCTTGCATTAAACCAATCTTTCTATCCTTCTTCTTTAGGTCTATATTTCAGGACATATTCCCTGACTCCTGTTTTGTATATTTCCAAAAATAAGTTATACTTCTCTTGCATCGTCTCTGAGTTTTCCATCTCCTCCCAGTTTACGTTTTTAAAATAGTTCTTGAGATTCTCAATGTCATCCTTTCTATAATTTAATCGGTCTCCTTTGTATGAATCGTCTCTATCTTCCTTTCCCTCTTCTATATCCATTTCTAATATTACATGGTCACTCTTTCCCAATGGGCACTTATATCTTATATCATCCTTCATTTGTATACCCCTTGTAAAAACTAGGTCCAATCTCGCCGGCTCGTCGTTTCCTCTGAATCTTGTGCATTCCTTTACTCTGGTCCATCATATTGTCTATCATTAGGTTCAGGAATCTTTCTCCCCAGGCTTCCCCCATATCACTTTCATAATTTTCCCAGTCCACTTCTTTACAGTTGAAATCTACTAATATCACTTTTCTCCTTTATTTAACGATTCTCGTTAGACTCCTTATTGTGTCATCTATCATGTCTTTATATTCTTGATTGGTCCATGAATTTGTTTTTGGTGGCACATATGTTCCAATGATTGTTAACTCTTTTTTATTAATATGCATCTTAACATCAATACTTCTGCTTTTCCTTCCCCACATTTCCCTTGGTTTACCACCATCTCCTTCCTTAACATTATCATGACTCCTCCTCCTTTACCCCCTCTGTTTCTTTTCCATACATTATACCTGTTATTCAAGTCTATTTTGCCTCATTTAGTTTTGTTTCAGCCAGGCATACAATATCTGGATTTTCTTTCTTTATGTAATCTCTTAATTCTAATTTACTTGATAAAACCCTGTCTATGTTCATATACATCATTTTTAGTCTCTTGCCTTTATCATTTTTAGTTAAACTTGTTCCACTTTTTTCTCTTCCTTCTCGTTTATTTACCATGTGTGTGTGTGTGTGTGTGTGTGTGTTCACATTGTTCTTACTATTATGAATAAGATTAAACCAATACTGTGTTGTCCTCCATTTAGCATAATCAGTGTGCACTGTTCAGCTAGAAAAGTGCTTGTTTAGAGTGAATTAGTCCTTATTTTGACCAATATCAAAGTGAGATAAATCTTGCTATTTAATGCAAGTCTGATCCAAGACCTGCCACTGCCAGCAATTTATTTCTCTTGCAAAGCTTTTTCATTATCCAACTTGTGCATAAAGTGTTTTGACGCGTCTCTGCTTTCATAACGGTAGATAAATCACGGTAAAGATAAATTCCTTTTTTTTGGCTGGGTTATCTTACTAACTCCAACTGTAAGCCATCTGGAACAGCTTGAGTGAAGAGTGTAACACCAGGAAGTCTTTGTGCATACAGTGCATTGAAGGAAAAGTTGGACAAAAATGATAATAGAGACGGGTCAGTAAGGCCCCTCAGCCCCGACACACCCTGTAATACACAACAACCAGGTCAACACACACTCAGTAAGCTGAACCTCACACTACACCAATACAAACATTTTCTTTATATTTAATTTTTTTTTTCTATCTGTTTTTCAGGCCATCCAGCCATCAGTTCTCCCGGAACAAGGTCAGAGAGAGAGAAATGCTTGCTTACTTCCTCTCATATTATTTGAGACAGAGAGAGAGAGAGAAATGCTTGCTTACTTGCTCTCATATTATTTGAGACAGAGAGAGAGAGAGAGAGAGAGAAATGCTTGCTTACTTGCTCTCATATTATTTGAGACAGAGAGAGAGAGAATGCTTGCTTGCTCTCTCTCTTATATTGTTTGAGAGAGAGAGAATGCTTGCTGGCTCTCTCTCTCATATTATTTGAAAGGGAGAGAGAGAGAGAGAGTGTTTGCTTGCTCTCTCTCATATTATTTGAGAGAGAGAGAGAGAGAGAGAGAGAGAGAGAGAGAGAATGTTTGCTTGCTCTCTCTCATATTATTTGAGAGAGAGAGAGAGAGAGAATATGCTTGCTTGCTCTCATGTTATTTGAGAGAGAGTGAGAGTACTGTCTTAATTTCTTCTTTGGGTTTATTTCTTTGCATCTTTCACTCAGTATTTACTTCTTTCACTGTGTTGGTGTTGAGATGGTGGAGCAGTGTTGGCTTCATCAGTGTGTGCAGACCTTGATGGCCTTGTGTCCTGTTCCTCCACACATTGTTACCCGATGCCTTCATTCAGCAAAATCTCTCTTCCTTGTCGATTGGATCTCATTTTAATGATGTATTTCATCTCTTTCTTTGTTTTTGTTGTGTATTTTCTTAATGTTCCCCTGATTATGTGTTTGTTTGGAAACTTCTTGACTCTATAGTGTGTGTCTGTGTGTGTGTGTGTTTACCTAGTTGTATTGTACAGGGTTCAGGCAGGGCTCATAGTGTCCTGTCTCCAGATCTCCATTTATCTAATTTTTCTTTAAAGCTATGCACATAAAGTGCTGTAACAACTTCACTCAATGCATTCCATTTTTCACCATTCTATGTGTGTGTGTGTGTGTGTGTGTGTGTGTGTGTGTGTGTGTGTGTGTGTATTTACCTAGTTGTAGTTTTACAGGGCCTGGACTTTATGTTCGTGTGTGTGTGTTGTCTCAGATATTTCACAAGGTTTGTCAGTGTTGTTTGATTGAGATCAGTGGCATGATTTGAGTTTTTATTGCTTATGTTTTTATCGTTCTATCTCAGGTATAACAAAAATGGTTCTTAAAGGACTGAATTTTATTTGATGTGTAGAAATTCCAGTTAATTTACAGCTGGTTGGGAGGAAATCAGTACATAGAACTGAAACCTTTGTGACAATAGATGGCTCCCTTTATGAACCAAAGTGTAGGTGATTGATTGATTGCCTCAAGGTAGATAGATGGCTGAAAGACTGTGACATGGTGAGTGTCATTGATACTGTGGGTCTGTGGAGAGAGAGAGAGAGAGAGAGAGAGAGAGTGTGTGTTTATTGAGGGGAGGGGCTGTGTGGAGTGACTGTGGGTTTGTAAACATACTGTGGGGGCATACTGTGGGTCTGTGGGCAGAGAGAGAGAGAGAGAGAGAGAGAGAGAGAGAGAGAGAGAGAGAGAGAGAGAGAGAGAGAGAGAGAGAGAGAGAGAGAGAGAGAGACTAATGTTTACTACTACTGCTACACCTACTACTAGAGTGGTGGGTGCCGGGTGGAATGTTGGCGGCACCTCCTCCTGGCCCTGGGGACAAAGTGCAACAACACCACACCACATCAGGTCATGTCATGTCCATTATTCTCAACTCCTTAACAACTCTACCTTATCCTCTTCCTCCCACTTCCTTCCCTATCACCTTACCAATCCTCACCACACCCTGCCTGCCTGCCTGCCCTATCACTACCAATACGTCCTCCATCCTCTTGCATCACCACCACCACCTCTCTCTCTCTCTCTCTCTCTCTCTCTCTCTCTCTCTCTCTCTCTCTCTCTCTCTCTCTCTCTCTCTCTCTCTCTCTCTCTCTCTCTCTCTCTCTCTCTCTCTCTCTCTCTGCACCATCATTTCCCATAACATCAGATCACCTGGGAAAGGAGGAAAGAGAAGTATTAATAATTAAGTTAACATACAGACTAATAACTTGCCAAATGAATGTATGTTGTACATGTATAAACTTCAACACAACTGAATAAAATTAATTCCCACATAAAAAGCTTCTATTTCTTGTCCAAACACCTTACTCACTTCAAAATAAGTTCCTATATCAACAACTAGTAAGAGAAATGACCTTGCTATGACAAACTATACCCAGCTCCACTCCACTCAAAATCAGAATCAGTGTTTGCAGTGTTGAGGGTAGGCAGGCCAAGTGGAGGGGAGTTCTTGGGGATTTCATTCATAACAGCTCCCACCACCAGCTTGCATATCGGCGAGGAGGCCTGAGGAGAACACAACTTGAGAGCGGTGGTGGTGGCAGTGGTGGTGTGTGAAGGCAGAAAGCTGTGTAGATGATAGTTTGAAGGATGAGGTGGTGTTGAATGAAGGAAGTAGTGGTGGTGATCATTATAAGGGTGAGGAAGTGGTGGTGGTGATGATCATTATAAGGGTGACCAAGTGGTGAGTGAGTGAAGGCAGGAAGCAGTTGACATATTTAGAGGAATGAAAAGAACAGAAAAACAAGAAGGCAAAGGAGAGGAAAAAAAGATACTTGCAGGAATGAACACCACAACAAGAAAAAACACACTTCAATACTCATGTCAACTGGCTGTCACAGGTGGTACTGTCACACACCCCAGCTAATGTAGTGGCACTCTGGCAGTCAGCTGAGTCAGTCAGGAGCTACAGGGTGAAAAAGGTGATCATTGCTATTAATGCATACCCTCATTGTCTCTATTGTCAAAAAATGTGAATATTAAACTAGCTCATAGTTTTTACATGCAGTAGTTCAATATGTAAAAGTGTTTTCCAAGGTATATAGACAACTTCAGTATATTTCTTTTTGTAATTACTTAACATATGCTGTCAGCTTGTTTTGTAGTTGTCTGTATGACAATTACATAATCTATATCTGCACGTTGAGTTATAGATTAAGTGATTTTGTAATGATGGTTAGGTAATTTCTTGCGCCGTGTAAGGTATGTGGCCAGAGGAGGTTGAATAGTCTAATCTCCTTGACGTGGCCACAAAGGAAAAAGCCTACGGTACCCAGCTCTCCATGTACTCTCACTTGATTTTGTTGAACTGAGCTGCGTTATCATGTTTTTCAGCCGCTTGCTCATTTACTCATCCTCCAAAGATCAACAGGGAGTAAAAGACAGCCGTTTTTCTTCCATTTTCTACTCTTCATTTTTGTCACTGTCTCTACCTAGGTGAAGTTCAAGTCAAGTGATGATAAAACTTACTCACACAAAGAAAGTTAACAACTACTTCTGCATCATTATCAAAGTGACATAGGAAGATTAAAGAAATATATAATAGCTAAACAATCTATTTCCTTTGTTATTTATTTTGCTATTTTCAATGACTTTATAACTGAATCAAGTCACTAATTATTTCCTTGAATGTTAGGAACCTTCCTTTACCACCCGAGACATGCCCATCACACCCACACCCAATCATGCCCATCATAGCCAACATATCACCTCAATAAGATGCCCACCAGCACATCAACACACCCATACCCACCATAGCTTACCCATTACCTTGTAAACACTCACCACCTCCCCACTAGGATGCCCACCAGCACTACATCATGCCTACAGCATCACATGCCCATCACCAAGTCTGCCTTTCTGCAATACCTCTGTCCATCTTACAATAGTATTACTTTCTGAGAATGCTATCTATCAGCTGATCTCCTTCATGCTAAAGTCTTCTCAACCTCCCACAAACACTACCCACAGTTTTCCTATTTTTCCAGCTTATCCCTTCACTGATTTCAGTCTCTTAGTGCGACCCAATTCTCATTAACATTAGTTTTCTTTCTATTCTTTGTCTTCTACTCAGCTCACAGTCACGTCTACTCACTCGATCCTATTCACTCATGTCACACACACACACAATGGGAAAAAGTGAAAGATGACCAGTGGGAATCTATAAGATGGGAGATGGAGTAGAACTAGAAAAAGTAAAAAAGGAAAAGGACTTAGGAGTGACGATGGAAGAAAACACTCAACCGGTAAGCCATATTGATAGAATTTTTAGACATATAATTTGCTAAGGAATATTGGATTAGCATTTCACTACATGGACAAAGAAATGAAGAAATTGATAAGTACTAAAATAAGACCGAGATTGGAATATGCAGGAGTTGTGTGGACCCCCATAAAAAGAAACACATAAAGAAATTGGAGATTACAAAAAATGGCTACAAAAATGGTTCCAGAATTTAAAGGGATGACATATGAGGAGAGACTAAAAGCTATGAATCTACCAACCCTGGAACAGAGAAGAGAGAGAGGGAATCTGATACAAGTTTATAAATTGATTAAAGTGGATAATGAGAAACTAATCCTGAAAGAAGAATATGACACTAGAAGCACAAGATCACATAGTAAGAAACTGAGGAAAGGGAAGATGTCTGAGAGATGTTAAATATAGTTTCCTGCAAAGATGTGTTGAGACTTGGAACAGTTTGAGTGAGGAAGTGGTGTCACCAACAAGTGTGCATAGTTTTAAAGAAAAATTGGATAAGTGTAGATATGGAGACAGGGCCACATGAGCATAAGGCCCAGGCCCCGTAAAACTACAACTAGGTAAACACACACACACACACACACACACACACACACACACACACACACACACAATGAAGCATCTCTGCCAGTTTTCCTCAACCGTCCAACTGCTAACTCTGTACAAAGGTCTCATCCACCCATGTATGTACTCTTTGCAGGTTTGGTAGGATTCCACTCACAGTTTTATTAGGTAGGTTGGAATCAAAAGCTTTTCATCTCATCAACTCCCCTCCTCTGACTGACTGTCTTCGGTCTCTTTTTCCTCAACGGAATGTTGCATCCCTTGCTATCTTTTATTGTTTCAAGCTAATTGCTCTACTGATCTTGCTAACTGCATGCCTCCCCTCCTCCTGTGGCCTCGCTACACAAGGTTCTCTTCTTCCTCTCACCCCTATTCTGTCCAACTCTCAAATGGAAGAGTTTACCAGTACTGTCAATCGTTCATACCTTTCTCTGGTAAACTCTGGAACTCCCTGCCTGTTTCTGTATTTCCATCTTCCTACGACTTGACTTCTTGTACGAGGGGGAGTTTGAAGACACTTATTCCTTTCTTATTGCTAGCTTTCTTGGACAATACAAAGGCATTAGTCAAGTATCTTTGACTCTTTGACTAAGGCCACACTCAGTTTCACTCTTCAGTCAGCCATCAATTGACCACTGTGACTGTGATGTTAGTAAAAGTACAAAGGCATTACATAAATATCTTTGAGTAATGTCATACTCAGCTTCAGTGGTCAGTTAGTCATCCACTGACTAACATTACAGTATGTTACTCATTGTGACTAATGTTGCCACTCATTCCTGGCAGACCCTGTGGGTTTTACTAACAAAAGTTAGTCAGTACAACTCACATTTTGAGTGTGTATTCACTGGTTTTCACTATTACACAACTTTCACCATCTTACCATCACCTGCTCTTACTGGCCACTCACCATCAGTGATAACCTCTTATCACCACTGCCTCACTATTCCCCCTCCCCCCACAGGTAAGCTAAGTGTGGGCGGCAGCCAAAGTGTGATCCCAAGTATGTATTCACACTGCAGAATAAAGCAAATTTTAAGTATGCAACAGAGAGAGAGAGAGAGATTATTTACACTGTTCTCCCCCCTCCATGATAAGTAAACATAAATCAAAACTGCTCTATCTTTAAATAAAAAAAGACCAGTAAATAGTGTGGCAATGATGAAAGAACACCCACAGTGCACAAGATCTGCTGGAAACACATGGACATAACTTGAACCTGGCTCAGCTGACTAATCGCACCACCCCGAATCACCTTTCCTATCTCAAAATTTTCTTCATATCCCAAAACAAAAAATGGCTCACATCTCAAAAACTCTTATCTCAAGTAGCTCATATCTCAAGGTATTTCATGAGCATTTTGTTTTGATGTTCATGTTAGAAATGGTTCAAACCTTTACTGCAACACAATTGTTTCTCCTTGTTGCCTGGATTGGCAACACCAGCAGTCCAGCGGTCCAATTGTCCACGGGCAGCCCCGTCAATACACAACTCCTTCAAACATTGCATCTTGTGTTTTGCTCTTGATTTGTGCAATTCTGTACCTGCTCAAATAAAACATCTTGTCAATACTAGCAACTTGCATCATTTTAAAGGTACCTTAAAGGATTATTCATTATCTCTTCACATTTCATAATTATTTTTTCACCTGATTATTTTGTTCCTAACACTATGTCACATGTATTTTTCTCTGTTCTACCCCTGTCTCATTAATTAAATGGTTTTATTCCATCAGAATATGAGTTTTTCATGCACACTTATCTCCACCTCAAGGCAACTAATAATGATTGCACCAGTCCGTCTGTGTCTGGTCAGGAGCATTCATCAGCTCGGCAGGCCAGTCCATCACTTACAGGCCACTGTGTACTGTGTGAATTGTGTCTGGTGCATGTATATGACAATTAAATTGACTTGACTTTACACACACACACACACACACACACACACACACACACACACAGACTGCAGCAGATCAAACAGTGAATTACACACACACACAAACACACATACATACATACACACACACACACACACACACACACACACACACACACACACACACACACACAAACTAGAAAAAGTAAAGGAAAAGGACTTGGGAGTGACAATGGAAGAAAATAATCAACCGGTTAGCCATATTGATAGAATTTTCAGAGAGACGTATAATTTGCTAAGGAATATTGGAGTAGCATTTCACTATATGGACAAGGAAATGATGAAGAAATTGATAAGTACTAAAATAAGACCTAGATTGGAATATGCAGGAGTTGTGTGGACTCCCATAAAAGAAACACATAAGAAAATTAGAGAGACTACAAAAAATGGCTACAAGAATGGTTCCAGAATTTAAAGGGATGGCATATGAGGAGAGACTAAAGGCAATGGATCTACCAACCTTGGAGCAGAGAAGAGAGAGGGGATCTGATACAAGTTTATAAATTGATTAACAGAATGGATGAAGTGGATAATGAGAAACTGATCCTGAGAGAAGAATATGACTTTAGAAGCACAAGATCGCATAGTAAGAAACTAAGGAAGGGACGATGTCTGAGAGATGTTAAAAAATTTAGTTTCCCACAAAGATGTGTTGAGACTTGGAACAGTTTGAGTGAGGAAGTGGTATCAGCAAAGAGTGTACATAGTTTTAAAGAAAAATTGGATAAGTGTAGATATGGAGACGGGACCACACGAGCATAAAGCCCAGGCCCTGTAAAACTACAACTAGGTAAATACAACTAGGTAAACACACACACACACACACACACACACACAGAATTTCAAGGGATGACATATGAGGAGAGACTAAAGGCTATGGATCTACCAACCCTGGAACAAAGAAGGGAGAGAGGGGATCTGATACAAGTTTATAAATTAATCAATGGAATTGACCAAGTGGATAATGAGAAACTGATCCTGAGGTAGCTGCGGTGGCGAGTGGACATGTTGTGTGTGCGCTCCGTTTTTGGCTGTTGTTTTTATAGTTAGCGAGTGGTGTTTGTGCTTGGTGTCTGTGTGTGGTGCTTTTGAGTGTTAGTGAAGTGAAAGTGTGTACTGCAAGTGTTAGATTAGAGTGAAATAGTGGTTAGAATCAGTGTTTGTGAGTTAAAAGTATTTTGGTAGAGCGAGGAGACTAGGCTTGTAACCGTCAAGTTGACCTTGAAAGAGGATTAGTTGACCTCACTTAGGCCTTCCACCACCGTGGTTCCCTCACCTCGCCGTCACCAAGTATTTTTATTTGTTTGTGAGTTAACAGATTGTAAATTAGTATGGCGGTAGCTACTGAGGTATATCAGAGTGTGATTGAGTGCGTGAAAGAAAGTGTTGAGGTGGGATTGGGCGAGTTTGTTGTGTGTGAGATGTGTGGGCATGACAGGAAGGTCGTTGACTTTTCTGAGTGTATGGTGTGTAGGCTCAAGAGCGAGAATTTAGTTCTTTCTCTTGAGCACCGAGAATTGCGAGAGGAAATGAGAAAGCTAAGTGAGGGGAAAAGTGCAAACGAAGTTCTCATCTTTGAGTTGAAGGAGGAGGTTAAGAGGCTTGGGGAGGCAGTGGAAAAAATTAGGCAGGAGATCAGTGTTAGGCCGAAGGTTGGACCTTCTGAGAGCGACAGGGTGGCTTGGCCCTCTGTTGGGAAGAGCAGAGTGGGGAAGAGGGAGCAGGCGAGCCAGACTGGGAAAGATAGTAGTCAGGATGGGCAGAGATGGCAGGTTGCGAGGGAAGGAAAGCGGAGGCAGTTAGGGAGGATAGGACTAAACCTGTTGAGTGTGAAAATAGGTTCGTTTTATTGGAGGGGGAGAGTGAGAGTGAGAGTGAATGAAGTGGTTGTGGTGAGTGAAAGGAGAGAGAAGGGGGTAGAGGAGAGGAGGAGGAGGGTTGTGCCTAGCACACCTCAGGTGTGTGTGGTGGGTGACTCTCAGGTTAGGTACTTAGATAGCACTTTCTGTGGGAAAGACAGGGATAGGAGGACGAACGTGTGTATGCCTGGTGCAGGTGTGAAGGCAGTGAGTGAGGAGGTGCAGAAGAGGGTTGGGGGGATGGAGAGGGAGGGTGTAGTAGTTTTGCACGTAGGTGGGAACGATGTCAGAGCAGGTGGGTCGGAGGAGTTAGTGGCAAGATTTCGGGAAATGTTAGGCAAGATAAGGGAGAGTGGTAGGTGTGTAGTGTCAGGAATCTTGCCTCGTGTGTATGTTAGCAGGGAATGGTTGTCTAGGGCCATTGGTGTGAATGATCGGGTAAAAGGGATGTGTAAGGATGTGGGTGTCAGCTTTGTGGATGTATGGGATAGGTTCTATGGGCGAAGGGATTTGTATGCTAGGGATGGTGTGCATCTGAGTAGGAAGGGTGTGGATGTGCTGAGTGGATGTCTGGAGGGGAGTTGGGATGGAGTGTAGGGGTGAGGTAGCAAATGCATTCCAGAAGAAAGATGTTAGACATAAATTAGATAGGATAAACAGAGATAGTGAAAAGATTAGGAAAGATTTCCAGGTGCAAATAGGAGAGAATAAGATTAGGATTCCAAATAAGGAGACAGCATCTAGGAAGGTAGCAGGACTTAAATGTTTTTATGTAAATGCCAGGAGTCTTAGGAACAAGAAGGACGAGTTATCTAGTTATATAGTTGAGGAGGACTTAGATGTTGTATGTGTCACAGAGGCATGGGTAAATGAGGAAAAGTTTAGGAAAATAGGAAAGAATATGAAGTAGATGGATACATTATGTATTTACACCAGAGAATTGGTAGGATAGGTGGAGGAGTAGTTATTTATGTAAAAAATCCTTCATTTCCAGTCAGGTTAATGGTATTAAGGTAGATAACAGAGTAGAGTCCTTATGGCTGGATGTTAGAGTAAACAAAAGTAAGGTTATTAGAGTAGGAGCTTTTATAGACCACCTAACCAGTCAGCAGATGTAGACAACCTTATGGTAGATGAGATAAATAGGGGTGTACTAGTCAGACAATTATCTTAGGGATTTTAATCTTAAGTCAGTAAACTGGGAGAGGATGGTAGGAGATGCTAGTGAAAATAAGTTTATGGAAAGTTTTCAGGATAACTATTTAGTGCAGATGGTAGATAAACCTACTAGGGGGAGGAAGGTTTTAGACATAGTACTAACAAATATTGAGCATTGTTTAAAGGAAGTTGAGGTAGGAGAGACTTTAGCAAACAGTGACCATCATATAATTAGATTTATCATTAATTCCAGTAGGGATAATATAGTGAATAAGACTAGAGTCCCAAACTATCAGAAAGGCAATTATGGTAGGTTACGTCAGTTATTAGGAGAGGTAAACTGGGAAGATAGTTTTGGAAATAAAACTGCACAGGAGATGTGGGATATTTTTAAGGTTGTAGTAAAGGGTATAGTGATGCAGTGTATCCCTTACAAAGATATAAGGCAGAGAAACAGGAAGCCATTATGGTGGACTCATGAGATAGGTAGACAGATCAGAGAGAAGAAGAGGGCATATAGAGAGTTGCAGAAAAGTGGGAAGATGTAGATTTGATTAGGTACAGACAGGTCAGGGATGATTTGAGTAAGGTTATAAAAAAAGTAAAAGGCAGGCAGAGATAAAACTAGCTAGAGCTGGGAGTAAAGATCCCAAAAATTATATAGTTATTACAAGGTCAGTGATAAAAGAAATAAGGATAGGATTGGACCACTCAGAAAAGATGGTGTAGTAGTGGATCAAAATGAAGACATAGTAGAATTATTGAATGAACAATTTTCTTCAGTATTTACTAGGAAAGAATAGGAAATCCTGTTACAAACAGTGCGACGAGTAGTTTAAGAGCTTTAGAAAATATTGATATAAAACCGGGAATTATTAGGAAATTTATTCTTGAACTAGACGATAGGAAAGCTAGTGGTCCTGATGAGCTACATGCCAGAGTACTTAGGGAGGGTGTAGACAGTATTTCTGAAGCACTTAAGTTAATCTTTGAAAGATCACTTAGGTTTGCTGAGATACCTCAGGACTGGAAGTTAGCTAATGTTACTCCAATATTTAAAAAAGGTAGGAAGGATGATGCAAATAATTATAGACCGATCAGTTTAACTAGTATAGTATGTAAGATACTAGAGAAAATCATTAAGGGTAGTATTTGGGAGCATTTAAATGAGAATAGATTAATTAGAGATACCCAACATGGCTTTAGATCAGGGAGGTCCTGTCTTACAAATTTGCTCGATATCTTAGAATATATTACCAAGGAGTTAGATGATGGAAATAGCATAGATGTTATATATCTAGATTTTAGCAAGGCGTTTGATAAGGTACCGCATAGGAGGCTAGTGTACAAATTGAGACTACATGGGATAGGGGTAGGTTAGTTGATTGGATTAGTGAATGGCTTTCTGATAGGAAACAGAGAGTAGTATTAAATGGGGCAATGTCTGAGTGGAAGGAAGTGGTTAGTGGGTACCCCAAGGATCAGTGCTAGGACCTCTTCTTTTCTTGGTGTACATTAACGATTTAGATATAGGAATTAGTAGCAAAGTATCAAAGTTTGCAGATGATACTAAGATAGCATGTGCAGTACAGGGTGAAAAGGACAATTACAGAATACAACGAGACCTGGACAGGCTGATAGCATGGGCAGACAGGTGGCAGATGGAGTTTAATTCTAAAAAGTGTCAGGTTATGCATTTAGGTAAAGACAACACAAACTTTAGCTATGAGATGGAGGGATGTTGGCTAGAGGCAGTAGAGGAGGAAAGGATTTAGGAGTAGTGATAGACAGGACTATGAAATTTTCAAAGCAATGTTTAGAAGCAAGAAATAGGGCAAATAGGATCCTGGGTTTTATAAATAGAAATGTTAGTTATAAAAGTAAGGAAGTGGTGCGTAGCTTATATAATTCCTATGTTAGGCCCCATTTAGAGTATTGCATACAGGCCTGGTCACCCCATTATAGGCAGGATATCAACATGTTAGAAGCAGTTCAGAGAAGAGCAACTAGGATGATACCAGCATTAAAGTGCCTGGAGTATAGAGATAGATTAAAGGAATTAAACATGTTTTCATTTGAGAGGAGATGTATAAGAGGGATATGATAGAGTTATTTAAAATGTTCTCAGATACAAACTACATAGATGTGAGATCTTTCTTTACCTTAGAGGAGGGAAGTAGGACTAGAAATCATGGCAGGAAGATTAGAAAGCAAGGCTGCAGGTTAGATATAAGAAAATATTTCTTTAGTCATAGGGTGGTAGACTTCTGGAATGCATTGCCAGAGAGGGTTGTAAATAGCACTAGTTTGACAATGTTTAAAAACAGATTAGATAAGCACTTAAATTTATTAGATTTATAATTATGTATAGCACTGCATGATAGTTTTTATAAGAAATTTATTATAGTTAAACAAGACATGATCCCCATGTATGGGGATCACAGATTGTAGAGGAATTCGCTGCAGGACTTAGCCCTGTTAATGGGCCAAATATTTAGAATTAGTATATTATGTATTGTGTACTTGTAAGTGTATCTTTAAATACTGATGACGAGGTCGCTGTGCGACTGATACAGGATAACCTAGATGGGCCCTGGTGGCCCTTTGTTATCCTATTATTTATGTTATGTTATGACATTTGAAGCACAAGATCGCATAGTAAAAAGCTGAGAAAGGGAAGATGTCTGAGAGATGTTAAAAAATATAGTTTCCTGCATAGATGTATTGAGACGTGGAACAGTTTAAATGAAGAAGTAGTGTCTGCAACGAGTGTGCATACTTTTAAAGTAAGATTGGATAAGTGTAGATATGGAGACGGGGCCACACAAGCATAACGCCCAGGCCCTGTAAAACTACAACTAGGTAAATACACACACACACACACTTACATATGAGCGAAATGTAATGTATTCCAACATAAATGGAGTGATATCGGGGATTTTAGAACTCAACGATTACTTGAGGGACAAGAACCCAGATATTGTGGGTCTTACTGAAACAAAACTGAGAGAGGGAGAAGACCTGATGAAGGTTGGAGAAGGGAAATATAACGTTTGGAAAAGAAATAGAGTAGGTAAGATGGGAGGAGGAGTGATGTTGCTGGTTAAAAAGATATAAAGGTGGATCAAGTGAAAAAGGTATGGGAAAGGCAGAAGTGCTAAAGATCAGAGCAGAAACTAATGAAGGAAAAAGAGGCACTACATAGTGGTGTACGTACCACCTAAGACAAATGCATGGTCAGTACAGGAATATGAAGAAATGATAAGTGATACAGGAACATGTCTGGAAGAAATGTTGGGTGGCTGTGAACGAACTATAATGATGGGAGATTTTAATTGTAAAGAGGTGTGTTGGGAGGACTGGTCAATGGAAGGATCAGAGACAACATGGGAAATACACTATTGACACTGGCAATGGAAAATGTGTTAACTCAGTGGGTCAAAGAAGATACTAGGTTTGGAGGAGAGGGAGCATCGTCAAGACTGGACTTGGTCTTTAGTACAGAGCCAATGGTCATTGAGGAGATGAGGGTGGAGTGCCCTTTAGCAAAGAGTGATCATGCAGTTTTGGAGTTCAAGGTGATAGACGAAGAGAAATCTAGAAGAAATGAAGAATATAAAGTGGGAAGATGGAATTATGCCAAGACAGATTTTGGAAACCTAAAGAAATTCTTTCAAGAGACAAATTGGATGAAATTCAAGAGTGCTAAGGAGCAAATGAAAAGTGGAAGGAATTTATAAAAATATACAAAGAAGGTGAGAAAAATTTGTACCAATAAGACAACATAGAGAAGTTGGAAAGCAGGACTGGTTTAACGATAGATGTGAAAAGGCTAGAACAAGAAAAGAGGATGCATGGAAGAGGTGGAGAAGGAAAAGACGGATTAAGCAGTGGGAAAGTTACAAAAGAGCAAGAAATGAATATGTGTTGATTAGAAGAGAAGAAAGAAAGAAACAAGAAAAGGATATAATTGATAAATGTAAAGACCAACCAAGGCTTTTTACAGACATGTGAACAACAACATCAAAAATAGAGAAAGTATTGAAAGTTTAGAAGTAAATGGAGTATACAGTGAAGATCCCAGGAAATGGCAGAGGCTATGAATGGATGCTTTCGGAAGGTATTCACAAAGGAGACTGCTTTTGACAAACCACTGGTAATGGAACAGAAAGGGATTATGAAGGAGTTTCAAGTAACTGTGGAGGAGATCAAGAACATGATGGGGAGTTTAGAAGTGAGAAAAGCTGTGGGACCTGATGGGGTATCAGGATGGATTTTAAGAGAATGCAGGGAGCAATTGGCAGAAAAAGTTTGTGAAGTAATTGATGCCTCATTAAGGGAAGGTGTAGTGCCCCAAGACTGGAAAAGAGCTAACATTGTCCCAATCTATAAATCAGGTAACAAGAGAGACCCATTGAACTATAGACCAGTGTCACTTACAAGTGTGGTAGCTAAGATGTGTGAGAGGGTGGTGAAGACTAGATGGACAGACTTCTTGGAGAAAATGACATACTTTGTGAGTGTCAATTTGGTTTTAGGAAAGGGCGTTCATGCACGACAAACCTGATATGTTACTATTCGAGGGTGATAGATGTAATACAGGAAAGAGATGGTTGGGCTGATGGAATATATCTGGATTTAAAAAAGGCCTTTGATAAGGTACCACACCAGAGACTGATCTGGAAACTTGAAATGGTAGGAGGAGTGCATGGCAGTTTACTAAAATGGATGGAAGACTTTTGGTAGGAAGAGAAATGAGAACAATAATTAAGGACAGACCATCAGAATGGGGATTGGTGGAGAGTGGAGTTCCACAGGGATCAGTGTTGGCACCAGTAATGTTCGCAGTCTACATAAATGACATGGTGGATGGGGTGTCCAGTTATGTGAGCCTATTTGCAGACGATGCAAAATTGTTACGAAAAGTGAGATGTGACAAAGATTGCGAACTACTCCAGGAAGACTTGGACAGAATATGGAAATGGAGCTGTACATGGCAAATGGAGTTCAACACGACAAAATGCAAGAAAATAGAGTTTGGCAAGAGTGAAAGAAGAATCAGGAGTATGTACAAGATAGGAAATGAAGACATAAAACCAGTCATGAAGAAAAAGACCTTGGGGTGACAATTACCAATGACCTATCGCCAGAGAGACATATAAACAAAATAATTGGAGAAGTATTGAACTTATTGAGGAACATAAGAGTGGCGTCAGATATCTAGATGAAGAAATGATGAAGAAAATAATTACTGCAATGATAAGACCGAGGCTTGAATATGCAACAATACAGTGGGCTCCGAACTTAAAGAAACACATAAGGAAACTAGAGAAAGTACAGAGGGCTGCAACAAAATGGTGCCTGACTTAAGAGATTTGACTTATGAAGACAGACTGAAAAGAATGCAACTTCCAACCCTGGAAAACAGAAGAGAAAGGGGAGACCTGATAGCAATATACAGAGTGATGATTGGCATGGAAAAATGGATAGGGAAGATCTGTGTATGTGGAATGGAAGAATGTCGAGAGGGCATGGGAAAAAACTAAAATGGCCACTTATAGGAGAGATGTGAAAAATATAGCTTCCTCATAGAAGGGTGGAAGCATGGAATAGTTTAGACGTGGAAGTGGTCAACGCAAGGAATATTCATGATTTTAAGAAAAAGCTGGACATTAATAGATATGGAGACGGGACAACACGAGCATAGCTCTTTTCCCGTATGTTACAATTAGGTAAATACAATTAGGTAAATACACACACACACACACACACACACACACACACACACACACACACACACACACACACACACACACACACACTTACTCTCTCCCAGGGAGACTGCATTGCTCTCCCTCTATCTTTCAGTGGGCAGGTCGGGGGAGGTGAAGGAGAGAGGGACGGGATGGGATGAGATGAGGCCAGCCTGTCCGTACGTGTGAGTGTTGCCATCTGTTGGGGAAGCTTAGGTTAGGTGATGGTGAGGCAGTAGTTCCCAAAGTGTGGGCCACGGCTCCCTGGGTGGCCAGGTAGCAGAATGGAGGGGGCCACAATCTGAGGACATGTACTGTGTATCAAAGCAATGGAAGGGAGTGGGTATCTAGTGGGTAGCGGAGGCAAGTGACAGGTTGAGTACAGGTTTGTGTGATGTATTGTTGTCTTGTTGCCACACATATAAGTAATATATCATTGTCTGTGTCATTACTAATTGCCCAATTTTCTGGTGATGTGTTGTTGACATCAAGCAAGATAGTGACACACTTGACAGTAGTGATTACTACTGTCAAGTGGACACAACTGTAGGTTCCTCACGTATGAATTGTGTATGACAAGGTGGCCTGGAGTGTTCAGAACGAGTCTGCAAGGCGGTGACCAAGGAGTCAACCAGTTAAGGCATCAATGAGTCAAGGAATCAAGGAGCCAAGGAGTGAAGAAGTGAAGAAGTCAAGGAGCCAAGGAGCCAAGGAGTGAAGGACAGAGTTAACCAGACTGTGGACTCAAGGTGAAAAATGCACCAGTGATCAGCTTGCGTCACTTCCCACCTGTCAGCATCCTCACCAGCACCACTTTGATGCTGAGTCACCTCTGCATCATTAAGCAGCTACACAGAGTTCTCAACTTATGCAAGGGATACACTCCTCAAGGGGTCATGTATTGTGAAAATTGCATACACTGAACATGATTACTGAATCAAACTATACACTGTCCAAAATTCTATTACATATACATACATGTATACACAAGGGTAGGCTGAAAAGTTCAATGGCTCACAATGATGTAGTGGTTGAAGGAAATCCCAAACTGTTTACTATTGAGCATAATGTCTCCTTCAGTCCACACAGCTGTTGCAGGGCTTGGATGAGATGCTTCTATCTTCATCACCAAAAAAGTTGTCAACACCAGACATGACCTCACTGCCAGTCCGGTACTGCTTCCCAACCAATCATTGTTTCACATTTGGGAAGAGAAAATAGTTGGATTGTGTCAAATCAAGAGAACATAGAGGGTGATCAACCAGTTCAAGACCACATTAACACACAGCAGCCATTAATGCTACTGACTTGTACTGCTGAAATAGGGCCCATCTTGTCAGTTTTCCAGGCTGTTTTGACTTGACAGCCTCTCGCACCTCCTTCAGCAAGCTTATGTAGTATTCTCTGTTGATAGTTTGTCCTTTCTGAAGGTAACTAATGAAGACATTGACCATTGCATCCCCGAAGACAGAGACCATCACCTTCCCTGCCAACGACACCACCTTCCACCTCTGCCTTCTTTGGCTGGACAGAAGAGGAGTGTTTCCACTGCACTGACTGACTTTTGGTCTCTGGTTCCAAGTGGTGGACCCAACGCTCATCTTGGGTGAGGAAACCTCCAAGGAAACTGGCTGAACCCACTTCCAAAAGTGTTAAGTTTTCCTGCGACGTGACCAGCCTGGTGTGATTTTGATCAGCCGTCAGAAGGCGTGGTACCCACACACTGAAAACCTGACATGTCAAGTTCTTTGTGCAGAATATTCTCCACTCATTCATGGGAGATGGCTAAGGTGTCAGCCATCTGATTAACAGTTAAGCACATGTTATTCATTACCATGTGGGAACACGATCCATGCTTTCCTGAGATGTTGCAGTGGCAGGACATCCAGACCTTGTGTCATCTTCAAGGCTCTCCTATCCATCTTGAATTCAGTTGTCCACTTTTGCACAGTTGATAAAGCTGGAGCATTGTTCCCTCATGCAGCAACTGGGATTTCACTTCTTTTCTGCAGGTATTTGTTAACACCACAGGGACAAATTTTATCACCTTGACTCCGTGGCACTGAGTGAGTGATAGTTCAGAGACGCTCACCAGTTGCTTCTCACAGTGTTCAGTGAACACTGTGAGAAGGAACACTCCACGCCCAAACACTCCGCCCACGAAGTTTCTCAGTACTCTGGCAGTAGTGGCTGTCATCCCACCACGCCCCTCCACTCACCACAACATTCATGCCACATTACAACCACACTGCATCTCTACCTAACCCAACCCAACACAACCTGTGCATCCTGTGGCAACCTGCAGTGTCCCAGTGAAACACAACCTGTGCATCCTGTGGCAACCTGCAGTGTCCCAGTGAAACACAACCTGTGCATCCTGTGCCAACCTGCAGTGTCCCAGTGAAACACAACCTGTGCATCCTGTGCCAACCTGCAGTGTCCCAGTGAAACACAACCTGTGCATCCTGTGGCAACCTGCAGTGTCCCAGTGAAACACAACCTGTGCATCCTGTGCCAACCTGCAGTGTCCCAGTACAGGATATCTCCACACAAGATGAACCACTGATGGAACAAATCTACCGGAAAATCAAGCAGTGACTTTTGCAAGCAATAGTGTTGTGTGAGCAGCACAAAGTTGTACAGTACCTGCAGGCCACCACTCCTCTCAGGGATACATGTACATACTAACTAACAAACTCAACCACCAACACTCCTTCACCAAAACAATAAAAGAATAAAAGTGTATCCACAAGTGTCATTCAAAGAGGAACAACCATCCCACCACACAGCCACACCTGCTGGACTACGCTCCTTCCTGCCACCAGTTAAACAACTACCCACCCATACAAGACTGCTTCAGCTCACCTGCAGAGGTATAGACACCCACACACATGGTCACTCTCAAACACACCCTCTCTCTCTCTCTCTCTCTCTCTCTCTCTCTCTCTCTCTCTCTCTCTCTCTCTCTCTCTCTACCTGCCTGCTTCTGTATTTCCACCTTCATATGACTTGACTTCATTTAAGAGGGAGGTTTCAATACATTTATTCCTTTCTTTGGGCTAATTCTCTCTCTCTCTCTCTCTCTCTCTCTCTCTCTCTCTCTCTCTCTCTCTCTCTCTCTGACCTGCAAGGACTCTGGCCTTTTCATTTTAGGTTGCCCTTGGCCAGCTTTTCCCTTACATAATAAATAAATAAATAAATAAATAAATAAATAAATACATAAATAAAAGAATAATAAAATAAATCTAAACTGTTCTTGTACCTTGTGGTCCCACTTGCTCAGAGAGAAGCCACAACAGTTATCTTACTCTTAGTGTGTCACTCACCCACCAAGCCCTAACTCCTTCAGTACTGGGACACTTTTTAACCTTGAGTTGAAAGTACACCACCACCATTTAACTGACATTAGCTAACATCATTAAACAGTTTGGCATGTTTTGAGAGTATTTTAAGACAGTTTGGCATGTTTTGAAGACATTTTAAGACAGTTTAGCATGTTTTGATGACATTCTAAGAAAGTTTGGCATGTTTTGAGGACATTTTAAGACAGTCTGGCATGTTTTGAGGACATTTTAAAAGTTTGGCATGTTTTGAGGATATTTTAAGACAATCTGGCATGTTTTGAGAACATTTTAAGACAGTTTAGCACATTTCGAGGGCATTTTAAGACAGTTTGGCATGTTTTGAGGGCATTTTAAGACAGCTGGAATGTTTTGAGGACATCTTAAGACAGTCTGGCATGTTTTGAGGACATTTTAAAACAGTTTGGCATAAACCTGTAGAAGATGTATCAGCGGTGCTTGTCGTCTCAGCTAGGTTAGGTTAGTTTTGGTTTAATAGATAAGTTAGAATAGGATTGCAGAGTAGTGGTGGTGATTTGTTAACCCCTTCAATACTGGGATGCATTTTTATCTTGAGTTTTGGGTATGATTACATGGTCTTATTGACATTAGGAAGAGTCTATGGATGTCAGAAGATTAATGGCAAGAGTCGTCACTATTTTAATCCTTACATAAGTATCTGAAGCTGTAAAAAATCATCAAATAGTAAGCAGAATGAATGTGAAAACACGTCATGGTACTGAAGGGGTTAAGGACTAGGGAGCAGAGAGAGATAAATAAAAAGAATTATTGATTTGTATTTACCTAGTTGTACTGTACAGGGTTCGAGCGGATCTCCATTTATCTAGTTTTTCTTTAAAGTTATGCACACTATATGCTGCGACAATTCCATTATCCAATGCATTCCATTTCTGCACCATTCTGTGTGGAAAACTGTATTTTCCAACATCCTTCACACACTGCTTCATCCTGATCTTCTTTTCATGTCCTCTTGTCCTTCCATCTTCTTCCGCCAACAGCACCAGGTCTTCTTTGTCTATCTTTTCAATATCATTTACTATCTTGTACATTGTTATTAGGTCCCCGCGTTCTCTTCTATCTTGTAAGGTTGGCAGTCCCATTTCCTTCAGTCGTTCTTCATATGTGAGGTCCTTTAATTCCGGCACCATCCTTGTAGCAATCTTCTGTATCCTTTCCAGTTTTCTTATATCTTTTTCAGAGCTCAGAGACCATACCACTGCTGCATATTCTAGTCTTGGGTGTATCATGCTTGTGATGATTTTTATTATCATATCTTTATCCATGTAATGAAATGCCACTCTTATACTAGTCAACATCTTATATGATAGTCCAAATATCTTGTTTATGTATTTATCAGGGCTCAGATTTTCTTGTATGATCACTCCAAGATCTTTTTCCTCTTTAGTCTTCGTTATTTGCTCCTCTCCCATCAAACAGTTCCATATTGGTCTTCTCTTACTCTTTCCTAATTCCATTATGTGACATTTCTTGGCATTATATTCCAATTTCCACTTCTTGTTCCATTCATAGATCTTATTTAAATCTTCCTGTAACAGTAGACAGTCCTCTCTGGTTTTGATAACTTTTAGCAACTTTGCATCATCAGCGAATAAATTCATATAGCTGTTTATCCCAATGTGAATGTCGTTTACATAAACTTGAAACATAATGGGGCTAACACTGACCCTTGTGGCACTCTGCTAGTTACTTTACTCCAAGATGAGTATGTATCTCTGATCACAGTTCTCATTTCCCTATCCTTCAAGTAATCTCTTGTCCATTCGAGCAAAGTTCCTCAGTCTTCCTATGTTTTCTAGTTTCCAAAGAAGTTTTCCATGAGGGACTTTATCAAAAGCCTTTTTAATGTCCAGGTATACTGTGTCTACCCATCCATCTCTGTTTTCAAGTCCTGCAATAACTCTCGAGTAGAAGCTTAATAAGTTTGATACACGTGACCGCCCTGTCCTGAACCCATATTGTCTGTTCGATATGACTTTCTCCTCTTCTAGAAATTTAATCCATTTTTCTTTGATAATTATTTTACATAACTTCCCTATGACACTTGTAAGTGACACTGGTCTGTAGTTTAGTGGTTCAGTTGCCTTTCCTCCTTTAAATATTGGTACTAAATTGGCTCTCTTCCACTCTAGTGGAACTTTCCCTTCATTTATTGAATTTTCAATTATTTCCCAAATTGGCTCCAGTAATTGCTCTTTACATTTTTTTAACACCCAGCCTGATACACCATCTGGCCCCATTGCTTTTCTGACTTCCAACTTGTCTAGTAATCTTCCAATATCCTCTTTGTGTACTGCAATCTCCTGTAATCCTTGACAATCCAGTGTCCTATTAGGTTCTGTGATGTCATCTTCTTCAGTGAAAACTGTTTTGAAGCTCTCATTCATTATTTCACACATTTCTTTCTCTGTTTGGTATGTCTTCCCTTCTTTAATTATTTCTTCAATTGTTTCCTTATTCTTTGTTTTGCTGTTTATAAACTTGTAGAAAAGATTGGGTCCATCCTTGCGTTTATCCACTACATCTTTCTCAATCCTTCTTTCTTCCTCTCTCCTTACTCTAATATATTCATTTCTGGTATCTTTGTACTGCCGACTATTATAATGTGATCAGATTTTTTTACTGTAAACGTGGGACATTCCATATATATATATATATATATATATATATATATATATATATATATATATATATATATATATATATATATATATATATATATATATATACAGGCAACCCCCGTTTAACGAAGGTTCACACAATGAAATTTCGCTACAACGAAGGTTTCATTTTACTACCATCTGCTTGTTTAACGAACACCAAACTCGCTTAACGAAGTTTTATCCAGGTATTTTTTTTCCATCTACTGTCTACTATTTTCAAGTCAGCAGACTCTATTAAGAAGGCTGGTGAGACCATATCTTCCTTGACAGCTAAATGAACCACCTAAACTCGTGACTCTACAATGGATAAAATGGAAAGCCTTGTGGAAATGTGGTACATAAGTTTTGTATGTGGTACCATGATGCGCACTTTGTTTACATTTCACAGGTTGCCGGTTAGTGTCTTTCCCGTTTCACTCTCCCTCCCTTTATAAAGTTAAGATCATCTACATTATAAAGTTACGTACATACATACATTAAAGTACATTATAATGACTTAAATTAAACCACCTAAATGTTTAACTTCATAATTTTTACTTTCATTAAACCTTTTACTGTACTATGATGCACTCTCGCTTTGCTTACTCTCAATGGAAGTTCAAATCAGGGGTTAAACCTGTTATAATCAGTTCGCTTAACGAAGTTTTGCTTAACGAAGTGTTTTTTAGGAACATAACCCCTTCGTTAAGCGGGGTTGCCTATATATATATATATATATATATATATATATATATATATATATATATATATATATATATATATATATATATATATATATGAAAGATAATACAAACATCCAAAAAAATTTCTGTATGTACCTTTACTTCTTCAATAATTCTGGAGTTGATTTCAGCACAATGCAAATTCCATACATGTATGCTTGAAATTAACCTTTGTCATCAGCAATGTTTAAGAGTTGGGACTTTCAGCTGGGTTTTTTCAGTTGTCCATATTTTATTCATGTGAGAGAATGCACGTTCAGTAGAAGCATTTGTTCCAGGAAGACAGAGTACAAACTGAACAAGTTCAGACATGCGCTGGTGACTGACATCTCGAGCTTTGCAGTAAGTGAAAACTTGCACCCACCGTTGGTCTGTTGGTACGTTTGACTCATTCCACTCAGCTACTCTGTCAGTGATGTTCTTGGCAGCACAAGCAAACTCATCAAATAAACTCAAATCAAATCTGATGTCAAACATTTGTTTTTTAACATCTGACCAGTTTGGAACTTGCTTAAGTGAAACCCACTGCATGCATCCAAGAATAGATAGGTTAGCTGACCACTGATCCAAGTAGTTAATACAGGTGTTATAAAACTCAACCACTACATTTCTTATAGCTGAAGGATCAGCCAGACCCTCACGTTCAAGTTTGCTCATTAGTTTTTTGAGGGAGTGTGGCAAGAAGACAGTATCTTTTTTTGACTGCAGCATTTCCTTCAAGTTAGATACAGCACTCAACACTTCCACAGTAGAAATGCTTTCCCCTTCAATCTTTAGAATCACTTGCTGAAAAGCAGCTGCTTGAGAATGAACAAAATTGAGCCATATTTCTGCTTGTGGGTTCTCAAAAAAGTTTTTCAGTAGCACTGGACATTTACTTTGACTTTGAAAGTATGATCTTAGACCTAGCAACAACTTTATTATTCTTTCAACTGCAGGCATTAATGCCAGCCACCTTGCTTTGCTGCACCCCACAAAGTCACAAAACTCTTTCAGTTCCTCCACTCGAACAGTGTAGATGTAGAAATATGAGTAGATTATAGCAACAACTGCCTCTATGTCAATAGGGAGACAGTCACTAGCAGCTTGAACAGCATTATGTACAATGTGTGCAAAACAACCAATCCCAATTAGTTCTCTAACAATATAGTCATTCAGCTTCCTGAAGATATTATTAACTCCTTTTCTTGCTGCACCACCGAAATTACAGTTAGTATTGTCACCACAAAAAGCAATTAAATTTCTGTTCAACTCATGTTTCTCTATTATCTCTCTTGAATAATCCAGAACTATATCTGAGGTTTCTCCAGGTTGAGATTTCAAGTCAAGCAGTTTCACTTGAGTACCTTCATATGGCTGAAAGAAGCAAATCAGAACAGGGAATAGCTTGGTGTTGCCATGGTTGCTAGCATCTGTTAACAGTGTTATGCAGTGTGCATCCTTCATTTGGCTCTCAAGTTCTCTCACACCATATGGTGCAAAGACACTTGTAACAATTGCCTCACACTTAGTTCTAGCACATGAAAATTTAGGTTCAAAGCATGCTTTAAAAATTTTTGTTACACAGTCTGTAGACCTAAAACTTTGATTTTCTCTAACTGTGTGGTAAGCCCACAAACCTTCAGTAGCAGCCACCTCCAGATCCTTGTCACTGGGCCTGGCACTTTTAAAGTAATCAGAAACAGCTTTGCTTGAGGAAGCACTAATATCAGCTGACTTATGTCTCTGTGCTAAGATGTTTAATTATATCACTAACTCCACCGTGCAATGCTGAAGTCACTTTTGCATTTTTCACAAAGTACATCACTTGCAGAAACACTCTTTCTAATGAATGGGTATTCAGACTGTAAACGCTCATTGAATGTGCACTTTCTCTTTGACATCGTGAATAAATAGCCAAAACGCAATCAGAGCGAGTGACAGTAACACACGAGAAGTAGTTAATCCGAAGGCTGCTGATCAAACACTGCCATGCTGCACTCGATAATGACTCTGGCGAATCAAAGCTCAAGGGAGGCACATCTAATACAAGTACAGTGTGACGCAAGGATACGGCAATCGATTCGTAGACCTACCCATGAAGTTACCAGCTAGTGATATAGTATAATTGGATATATCAGTACTATTCCATAAAAATCTGGGGCATTTTGTAGAAAAAAGCAGGACATTTGCTAACTTTAAAAAAAGGCGGGACAGACGTCAAAAAAGTGGGAATGTCCCTCATAAAAGCGGGACTCTGGTCACATTAGACTAATATAGTCATTTCCCTACTTTAAGAGTTTCTTCCACACTTTACTCTTTGCCTTTTTGCTTGTATGCATCTAGCATTGTACCATGCATGTATTTTTTCTGAAGTCTATAAACAGGAACAAACTTTTTTACTCCTTCATTGTATTCCTGTAAGAATGTCATATTTCTCTTGTACAGTCTTCCTGCACATAATATTACTCCACTCAATATCAGCAAAATAACTCCTTAGTTTTTCAAAATCCACTCTTGCATAATTTAATCTCTCTCCTTTATAGTCCTCTCTGCAACTTATATCATGATCCTCCTGCATTTATACCTCTAATGTCACATGATCACTGGGACTCTGGTTTCTTTGTGAATACTAGGTCAAGCAACAATGGTTCTTCTTACCCCCTGTATCTTGTTGACTCCTCCACCCACTGGTCCATTGTATTAACCACAGTCAACTGTAACACTTTCTTACTCCACTGCCCAGCATTATCCATTACTTCCATCTCTCTCCAGTTTATTTTTTTACAGTTAAAGTCTCCAACTAAGAGTATTCTTCTATCTCTTCTTATCATGTTATCTAGGCACTTTATAGCCTCTCTTTGCATATCTTTATGCTCTTCTGATCCCCATGTATTAGTCTTTGGTGGAACATATGTAACTGTAATTTTTTCTTTTCTTCAAATCTTCTGTTCTGATTGTTACTCCCATTACTGCCACCTTATCCTCACCATATTGCACATCCTCCACACATATATTATCACGAACCATTATAATTATTAGTACTCCTCCTCCCCCTTTATCCTCAGGTATTATATCCTTCCTTTCCTCTTTAAAGTTGACATGGATCTCTTTTTTTCAGTTTTGTTTCAACAATCCACATTACATTTGGGTTTTTCTCTTTCAAATAATCCCGAACTTCCAATATGCTTGATAACAAACCATCTATGTTAGTGTAAGTCACTCTTAATTTATTGCCTCCTCCTCAACCTCCTCTTCTTTCATTAGGTACCACTTCTTTACTCTCATATCCAGAACCCTCCAGTAAAAATTCTTCTTCTCTATCTCTGTCCTTTTCTTGTTTTTTTTTCCTTAGCTTCACTTCTTAGCACTTTCTCCTTTTCCCCTTTCTCTAAGTTCATATCTCTTTTTATCCATATTTCCTTGTGATCAACATCATCAGCTAGCTTCCCTTTTCTAGCCATAATTTCTTCCACAGCCACTTGAGATCTCATTTTCACCTTCATTGGTCTCTTACCACCTTCAATGTACCTTCCCAGCCTAATCACTTCCTCCACCTCCTGGTCAAATTCTTGTGTGCTGTCTTGTACTCGTTTGATAACCGTTTTGGCCATTTCCCTTTCTTTACGTTCTCTTGTGAATTTATTTGGATTTTTCTTTTCTCTCATCCCATAAATTATGAAGCTTTTTTTCTTGTCCACTGCATTCTGCACTAAATCTTTCTTCTCCTTGACAACTTCTATAACGACTTTTGTGTTCTCCTGAATTTGTCTCCTTACCACTTCTGAAAATTTGACTTTTTCCTCTTCTTGCTCCTGTTTCCATTCATTTCTTAGTTATTTCAATTTGTTATCACCTAAACCACCTTCTGCCCTGTCTGTAATCCTGTGCTGCACTATATCCTGCAAGTTCTTTAAAGAGCTTTCATAATTTTGGCATGTGGTTTTTAGAATGTCATTTTGCTTCCTTATTTTCAGAATCTCCTCTTATAGTTCTTGGTTTATTGCACTTGCTCACATTCAGGGCTATGTTTTCCATTTGCAGTCGGTCTTATTTGTTCATGAGACTGGACATCACCTCCTTCATATATCTGAATTCTCTTTCTACATTAATAAGCCTTCTCATATTACCTTGTTCATCATGGAAACCTGAGAAATCCTTATCCATAGTATCATCAGACAGTTTCCTTAAAACAAGAGGGGTTTCTATAATGCGTTGGTTCCCACTTGGCGTTATGTTTTGGTTCAATCATGCACCTGGCTACTTGGTTCCATCTCTCTCGGTATTCATGCTTTAACTATATGTGATCTAACACTTACATATTTCATTTGGAGATAGGAGAACCTATGGCCCCCTCTCCCCCCTGTACATACATCTAAGCCTGGGTCCAACTCTTTTGTGGTAATCTCTGCGAGCTGCTCAGATACGCACGTCTTGCTCAACGGCTGCGCTGTGTGTGTGTGTGAAGGAAATGAAGTGCAGATTCATTCAAAGCAAGTCAATATCTGCCAGCAAAAAATAGTTTGCCTGTGAAATGAGCTGTTGGTCTAGTTCTATTAATTTACCAGACATTATTTCCTTTTTTCCATTAATTTTTGTTGTGATACTTTCTTTTCAAGCACCACCACCGCTGCCACCACACAACTAACACACTCACATACTGACACAGCCACCTAACCTAACCTAACCCCTATCACCAGCCAGCCAGCCAGCCATTGCACACACACACACACCGCGTAGTGTAGTGGTTAGCACGCTTGACTCACACTCGAGAGGGCCCAGGTTCGAATCCCGGAGGCAGCGAGGCAAATGGGCAAGCCTCTTAATGTGTAGCCCCTGTTCACCTGGCAGTAAATAGGTATGGGATGTAACTCGAGGGGTTGTGGCCTCGCTTTCCCGGTGTGTGGAGTGTGTTGTGGTATCAGTCCTACCTGAAGATCGGTCTATGAGCTCTGAGCTCGCTCTGAAATGGGAAAGACTGGCGGCTGGGTGACCAGCAGACGACCGAGGTGAATTACACACACACAGACACACTCCCTGCATCCCATACATCACCAAACTCAACACAAACACTTCTCTCTCTCTCTTACTCATTGAAGAAAACAACAAAAAAAGGATATTCTTACCAATAGCACCTCCTAACGAAGCAGTAAAATACAGTGGACACTCAATACTCGAAAGTCTAAATAGTCAAACTTTTCAATAGTCAAACGCAAAAGTTCAACTTAATACTAAAAAAAATACCTATTAGTCAAAAACCCATCCACGTGGCTGTAAACAAAGGGTCTTTCCCTGCCAGCCCACACGCCCACCTGTTCACCGCAGACAGTTGATTCTTCTCTGTAGTAAGAATAATATTGTCCTATGGTTTCTCTCCGGAGTTTTCTTTATTTTTTATATTTAGAAGCTTACAATGGCACCGAAGGCTTGTTAGTGGTGAGAATAAGGCTACAAGAAAGAATGTAGTGACAACCATCAAAAGGAAAAAGAGATTATTGATAAATACGAGAAAGGAGGAAGAGCAACTAATCTTGCGGCTAAGTATTGTATGGCTAAATCTACAGTAGCCACAATACTGAAGAAGACAGAGACAGAGCTCATTAAAAGAGATGATGTGGTGATTGGTGTGAAAAGGCAATTTAAGCGACCTGCAGCAGTGGATGAAATGGAAAAATTGTTGATTGGATACACCAAAGGCAGATGGCTGGTGATTCTTTGTCAGAGGCCATATGTGCCAAGGCTAGGCTGATGCATCGTGATCTATTTTTGATACTACATCTGACTCCAATGATGATTCTAAAGCAAGTAAAGGGGGGTTTGTGAATTTCAAGAAAAGAACTGGAATTCATTCTGGTGCCTGCAAGTGCTGGCAGAGTTGCAGCTAAGTAATTTATGCCTGAATTTAAGAAATTTGTGGATAAAGAGCACTTAAGCCCACAACAGATCTTTAATTGTGATGAAACTGGCCAGTTTAAAAAAAAAAAAAAAAAAAAAAAACATGATCTATATATAAACAAAGGAAGAGAAGTGTTTGCTGGAACACAAGCCCATGAAAGACAGGCTAACCCTGCTTCTGTGCGCCAATGCTAGCGGTGACTGTAAAATTATACCCCTGCTTTTTTTATAAACTTGGGTTTGGCAATGGCTGGAACGAATTACCTGATTTATAGGTATCAATAATCAAACTTTTTAATACTTGAACGGCCATCTGGAACTAATTAAGTTCGAGTATTGAGTTTTCACTGTACTCACATTTAGTGATGAAATAATTGAAGCTGGTATTGCAAGAGGGGGATAACCCTCAAAAATGGTGAAATTGAGTTACGGGTGGCAACGTGCTCACAAAGGGTGTCAAAAGGTCCTAAGCACGTCGGCCATACCAAAATCGATAATTTGGTGGGTGTTCTGAAGGCCTAAAGTCGAGTGAAACTCACACAAAAAAAATCGAGACTAACATTGGAAATGAGTGCAAGCTGGGGATAACCCCAGTGGCGCGCGAGCCAATCAACTGCGAGCGTCTTGCTACGCCCCCACGCTCGGCCAATCACAACCTCTGTTTACTTGCAGGGGGGGACCACGTGCGGAAAACAACACGGCTTTTAATCCTGCCTGATCTTTCTCCACAGACCCACACCATTGTGCCTTGCTTACGCATAAAAGATTGTTCCTGATAATGAACTTAACTGTCTCAAGCCAGTGTAAAGGATGAGAGTCAATCAAAATGATCATACCATTTTTTTCACAAATTTTTCAGGTTAATAGTACTCAACTTTTATTTAAAAAAATACTTTTTATTATGTAATGCAGTCAGGTAACATAGTCTTTGTAACATACTACTCGTTTTATCATAAAGTAACGTAATTTCATTGATAACTCATAAATTCTTGGAAAATAGGTGCTGGAGGTAGTGAAACATCTTTTTTCACAAGAAAATTTTTTTTGGATTACAAAAATTTCTTGGATTTTTTTTGGTATTGTCATTATACATTACATCATAAGACCCTAAAAACACACAAAAAAAACTAACCTACCCTGGGTAACTTTTTTGGCTAGTAACTGTAGGTATAGTTTTTTTTTTTTTTTTTTTTTTTTTTTTTTTAGGAGGTGGAGATGAAAATAAGGTGACAAAACAGAACTCTTCGAGACCTTTATTTTGATGTATGATCATAGCATAGTATGCCCTTCCTACCATGCGTAACAAGTGGCTAACTTTAAAGCGTATTTTCTCGAAAGTAGAGTCATGAGGGTTATCCCCCTCTTGCAATACCAGCCTCAATTTATGCACAATAAGTTTATTGTGGTTTTATTTGGGGGACAGCCTTAGTGTGTCCTACACAAGCCCTCAGATGTGCGGTGTTCCGCAAGTTTTCTCGAAGTCCAGCAAGCTGCGGCGAGCCACGAAGGTCTATCATACTTGGAAATGAGCAGTACACTGACTTGCATTTTTTATAGCTGGGGTTTGTGGGTAACTGCTGAATAGGATTCTTATTATGGCTATAGTTCTTTTGTCCAATAATGTGCCACCATCTTTTAACACCACGAGCTGCGCCAATGGGAATTTGCTATAGGTATTTGTAGGCGGGGAACAGCTGGGCAGACAGGTGCACAGAGATATCTGTGTGTGCAGTTCAGCCATGGCCACCTGTGACATTACTTGTAAAGTTTGCGAATTTGATTACTGGGAAATCATCGCTCCTACTGTCCCCATGAAGGACAGTGAACTAAACAATAATCAAGAAGAGGATAACCAACAGGCAGGACCTTCATCCTCTCATTAAGGTATTGTGAGGAGGAGTATTGGTAGAGATAGAGCATATTGTGTCAAGCTATAAGAGAACTGATGTGGGGGGAAGCAGCCCCAAAGCAAAGAAACGGTAGGTTAGGTTTATGTTAGGGTTAGGTTAGTGTTGTAAGGGGGGATGCAGGGGGGATGCCTGGCTGGGATATGTTAGGTTAGGTTAGGTTTATGTTAGGGTTAGGTTAGTGTTCTAGGGGGTGTGGGGTGCAGGCCCCTGCTAGAAAATGTTAGGTTAGGTTTACTTTAGGGTTAGGTTAGTGTCTTAGAGGGAGGGGTGCAGCCCCCGCCAAGAATACGCTAGGGTAGGTTTATGTTAGGGTTAGGTTAGTGTCCTAGATGGGGAAGGTTATGTTACGTAAAACTTCCCTACATTAGGGGATATTTTCCTAGATTTGGAGAAATTTCCCTAGAATTAAGAAAATATCCTTAGATTTAGGGGAAATACTTGAAATAGATAGGAAAATTCCTTAGATTTTTCAAAAGGCCATACATCAATCATATATGTCTCCCCAACCCCGTAAAATCCACGATTCCCCACAGGCCCCCAAGTTTGTTGGGACTGGGGAGGGATGACATAAGGAATATATAAGGTGCTATTGGTAAGATTTACCCCAAAAAATAATAAAAAATATATAGAAAATAAAATAACAACGAAAAATGACACAAAATACAAGCAAGAACAAGTGTGAGGCGCGAGTCCTTCCGTGTTACAACCCAAGCAAGCCTCAGTCACGCCCAAAGGTTGCACGTTTCACTAGTTGT
This sequence comes from Portunus trituberculatus, assembly GCF_017591435.1. NCBI lineage: Eukaryota > Metazoa > Arthropoda > Malacostraca > Decapoda > Portunidae > Portunus > Portunus trituberculatus. Next base: position 1,443,379 of record NC_059261.1, on the reverse strand, counting down.
GAGGTGAACGTCCCGCTAATTGTACACCGTCACGGCCTGGACAGCTGAGGGGCACACCGCTCCACACCTCAACAACACCCAAACCCTTGGGGAAAAAAAAAAAGAGAAAACAGAAGAAACAAAAAAATTAACTTGCTACACTTGAAACAGCAATAGCCAGGGAGTCTTCACTACTCACCCCATCATTTCTGTTATCTCCGTTATTTCTCGCTGTATCTCCTCCTCTACTGGAGACGCTGCACCTGGTGACCTCAATTTTGCCTCCAGAGGCTAGCAAGGTCACCAGTAGCCGGGAAAAGGGTAAAAATGTGGTGTAAATAAGGGACACCCACCACTCAACACCAGTTATTTCTTCTTCGTGTTGAGGGCCGTGAAGATCCGCTGGATCCTATGAGCCCTGGAGGAGGCCCGTGATGTTATCACAGGGGTGACAGCTGATCAGTCTTTTTGAGGAAGGCACAGGTGAGGCGGATGACAGTGGGTTGCCGTGACGGGTGAACGCCTGCTGCCGCCAGCAGGGTGGGCAGGTCGAATGTTGCCACGTCCAGGGCAAGGAGTCGGGAACGTAGCACAACACGGTGAGAGTGAAAGCGTGGGCAGTGGAGAAGGAAGTGTTCGATGGTTTCGGGTACAGTCCTGCACCATGGGCAGTATGGGTCAGGGGACAGGTGCAGGTGACCAGACCAGTGAGTCTGGTGTGGCCCAGGCGTAGACGGGTGAGGGCGACGTCTAGTGCACGGGACTGCTGTCGCATCCAGGGTTGTGGGGAGGAATTACACCTATACTGGCCCAGAGAAGTGGTGAGGAGAGCAGTGTTGAGGGAGGTGTCCCAGGTGAAGTGACATTTTCTGGAGATAATGCGCTTGGCGGTGGCGAGAGGGAGAGGGAGCGGAGTGATGTTTACCTCCGACAAGCCCATCTTGGCCGCAGCATCGGCAACCTCGTTTCCTCGGATGCCTGAGTGGGATGGAACCCACTGTAGGGTTACCCCCCAACCCATAGTGGGAAGCTGTAGCAGCGTCCGCTGGATGGAGTGAACGAGGAAGGTGGATGAGGTTGGATGGCGGGATTGAAGGAGGTGCAGGGAGGAGAGGGAGTCAGTATAAATAACTGCTGAGCCTGTAGAGGAGAGTGTGGTGAGGTGGTTGAGGGCTTGCTGAAGGGCATAGAGTTCCGCTGTCAGGACATCGGTGTCTGGTGGGAGCCTCCACGTCGTGCAGGTAGAGGATGCAGGTAAATAGATGGCTGCAGCTGTGGAAGAGGGTGAAGGGGAGTGGGAGCCATCAGTATATATTCTGAGGTGGTGGTGGTATAAGGTTCTGTCCAGCTGTAGAAAGAGGGTGGGAGCTAGGACACCAGCAGAACCATGAGTGGGAGGGAGGCCAGGAAGGTGCAGGTTGATCTTGTCTGAGATGTCCAGCCAGGGTGGTAGTGGTGAGTGTGGGCTGATGGGTTGTGGAGGTGGTGGAGGCAAGTCTAGGATGGCATGAGCTAGGAGAGCTCTCACAAACAGTGGTTGCCTGGCACCAGGAAACCATACAGGTGAGTGCTGATCCACTCCAGAGGTGGTGTATAGAGTGATGAGAGGATGTGAGGGAGGTAGGCTCATGATGCGGTGGTATTGGTGGCAAAGGGCTTGTCTCCTGTAGGCACTTAAGGGGAGAATCACCAGTTATTTGTTGGAAAATGCGGGTAGGAGAGAGGTCGACGAGCCTAAATATTTTGTATTTTCATTATTTTAATTTTTTCTATTTGATTGATTGATTTATTTTATTGTTGCATTTTCTTTTCTTCTTTTGCTTGTTTTACTTGAAATAGACGAGGGCATTTCATGTAAACGGCTAAAAAAGAAAAAAAAATAGAAATGGTAGTTAAAAAGAAATTATTACATCAACAATGGGAGTTAGGAGCTAGGTAGAAGTGGGAAAATGTGTTCTTCTCATTATTTCTTATTTTCTTACTTCTTTGTTTATTTTACTTGAAATAGACGAGTAATAAAAGGTAACAATTAAACACACGATTAGAAATGCTAGATAAAACGAAGAAAAGAAAACATTACATTGTCTATTCTTTTCTTTTTTCCGTCCCTGTCTTAATACAGTTTAGTGCCACCCAACTCAGTCCCCTGGAGCTTGTTTATAGAATAAAGCCATGCAGATAATCTTGGGATGCCCCAGGACTGCACGGATTAAAGTCCTCAGAGCTGAGGACTGTACCTGCCGAGTATTATGTGTAGGGTACAGGAAATTACTTGTCGCACAGTTAGTCGGATGCTATGCACGGGTTCTGACTCTCTAAAGGGCTCATTGACCCCCCTGTATCATGATCCTCGCACTCCTACAACACCATACCTCAGGAAGATCTTGGGAGTACTAAAGGTGTATCCGAGGCCTGCCTGTTTTAACGTTGTTATGTCACTGCTACAACACGCCTCGGGACTCGAACACTGTCCTCCACGACAGCTCGTCCAGTTTCTGCTACCTGTAGTGTATATACCGCTCGTCCCGTCTCTGCTATATATATATATATATATATATATATATATATATATATATATATATATATATATATATATATATAAATCACAGTCTACGAACATCGCTAGTTTATTTCTCCATCTGTGTCCTGGCTAGTGAGTGAACACTACACTTGGTGAGCCCGAAGTGTAGCCTTGACGCGTGATGGAGCAGTGCAGTGCTTTCAGTGACATATTGCGTGTGCCGACCTTAATCTATCACCGTGTCAGTGTTGATATTCAATCTCTACATCAGCCCAAGAGGGACTGGCTGGCTCCCTCATGTGCTGCAGGACATGTTCATGATTAAATTATCCAAGTACCCACACGTTCAGGCTATTCATGTTTATTGTGATGGGTCATGCAGTCAATGGCAGCAGGTCTGGATGTGGGTTGTTCATCCGTTACTACATCTCTGCCAGTCTCTACACCGACACTGAGGTTTCCAGGCGGCTCCCTGCACACAAGTCTTCCACTAGAGCAGAACTGGAGGCGCTCCATATAGTGGCGCCTCTCCATAAGAATGTATATTTCTTTTTTGACAGTCAGGCTGCACTGTATATTTCTTTTTTGACAGTCAGGCTGCACTGTATGCCCTTCAACCCACCTCCCCCATGGACTGTGATCTAGTTAATAAGTGTGTTGATCTCATCCACGCCCTAGAAGGTGTTGGTGCCACGGTCCATTTCACCTGGATACCCTCTCATGTGGGTATCCGGGTAAATGAAAAAGCAGACCACCTTGCTCAGTGTGCCCTACAAGATGACACATTGGACCCTGGCACTGAGTGCACTCTGGGTTATGTTAAGAGTAGCATTAAGAACTTCGTACATAGTAGCATTAGTGATCAGTTGGAGCTTTGAATTGCCATAGCGGCAGTAGCACTATAGTCTTCACTATGCACGTGTCTCCCAGAGCTGTGCTTACACCTACGGGAGACATACTGCATCACACGACAGGGTGGCAATGAGGCTCAGATTAGGCTACAAATACTTTTAGAAAGTCAGTGCTTCTCCTGGTGTGTGTTGTGGGCTGTACCAAGGGGACAGACACACTCTGCGTCACTATATCATGGAATGTCCTCTCATTGCTAAATTTAGACCACAAGGTCAACATGACTTGTATAGCCTCATTGACCATCTCCTAGACCCAACCACTCTCAGGGATATACTCAGGGAATATCCTCAGTTTGCCCCCAGACTGTAGGATGTTTATGCAATAAGGTGTCCAATATCTGTATTTATTTATTGAAGTACTTGTATTCTTATGTATACTGTATTTATGTATTTTTGATACTTTAAACTTAAGTCTTTGCCCAGGGGGGAAGTGGCAAGGCCCATCCTCCTCCTTTGTTGTATTCATTTATTAATTCAACAATAAATGTATCAATGAATTGTTACGTTCACCGGTTAAACTGGTAAGATTGGCATCGGGGAGCCGGTGAACAATAACAATAAAAAAAACACTGCAGGTTCAACTGGTGAGGAAATGCAAATGGGGGTCACTTTAAAAAGCTATTTTAATAACCCATAATGAAATTGACACATATATAACAAGAAACATGAAACACAGATATCAGGAAAATGACATACACATATACATATAACACAGTAATAAATACAACAATAAAGAACCCAACTTAATACCTAACAATAATCCTAATCCTATATAGAGGCAATGTGGAAAACACGGACGAGGGGAAGTGATACTTATGCGGTGTCGCAGTGGTGAAATGCCGGGTGATGGTTGATCCCACGGTATACCCAAGAGGCGTTGTGTTCACTGGTTGAGGCTTGGATCTCAACTCCCAATCCAGAAAGCCAAGAGCTGGCTCAACACTTTCGGTTGAGTCGAAAGGGGCCGCGTGAATCCAACTTCGGGACAGTAGCAGGGCTTCATGAAACGGTGACGTGGAGGGTTCATGAAACGGTGGCGTGGAAGGTTCACGAGACGGTGACGTGGAAGGGGAGGCGGAGAGGTGGCGAACGAGGTAACAAGCGGAGGAGGTGATGGTAGTAATGTATGTTACGGGCGGGCCGTAACATTTCCTCCCCCCCTAAGACCTCCGTAATGGGCTCATGAAGGAGGTGAGACGGGAGATCTTGATAAGGCGTCGGCGATGATGATGTCCACCCCCTTGATATGGTCACTTGTAGATGGAAGGGGCGGGAGTGATCCGGCGTCCAGACCACTGGTTCCGAGGAGAGAAACGCCTTGAGGTGTTGGAAGGCTTGGTCACAGGTCGGGGTCCAGTGGAAGGGGACGGAAGTGCTGATAAGGTCCGTCAGGGGGGCACAGGACCAGACTCCTTCCCTACCAGACATACAGGTACAGTGCGAGACAAGTCGTCCTCTGGTTCTCTGGAGTGGTAAGGTTTCATTAGATTAATATGAACTAGTTGGGAATCCTTACGACGGTCAGGAGTGTGGACCACATAAATTAATGGACTTAGTTTTTGAGCCACAACATAAGGTCCCATGAACTTACTGTGAAGAGCATTGCCTGGAGTGGGGAGAAAAAGTAAAACCTTGTCTCCTGGTTTGAAATTTCTCATGACAGATTTGGGAAGAGAATTCTGTTGCATTTTAGTTTGAGAAAGTTTGATTTAGCAAAAGATCTGACTTCACTGATTTTATTCTTAAGGTTACTGATGTAGAGAGACACACTGGGGCTTGAAGGAGTATTTTGAGTAAACCATTGATCCTTTAATATTTTGAGAGGCCCCCTGATCTGTCTACCATAGAGTAATTCAAAAGGGGAGTAACCTAAAGAATCTTGAGGAGATTCTCTTAAAGCGAAGAGAAGGAAAGAAATACTTTCATCCCAGTCTCCTTGATGCTCCAAGCAATACTTCTTCATCATGGATTTTAATGTTTGGTGAAACCGCTCCAGACAGCCTTGGGATTGGGGTGGTAAGCCGAGGAGGTTACATGGTCGATGTTTAGCTCATTCACTATCTGTTGGAAAAAATTGCTAGTGAAATTGCTACCCTTGTCAGACTGAATTTGTTTTGGAATTCCTACCGAGGTGAAAAAATGTATTAGATGTTTTACAATGGTCTTTGATGTGATGTTCTTAAGAGGGAATGCTTCAGGGTACCTGGTAGTGGGATCCATGAGGGTTAACAAATACTGATTCCCTCGTTTGGTTTTGGGTAAGGGCCCTACGCAGTCTAGAATGATCTTTTCGAAGGGCTCCGTCTGAACTGGAATAGGCGTCAGAGGAGCTGGCACAAGGCGTTCGTTAGGCTTACCCACAATTTGACATATGTGACATGTTTCTACATAGTGTGACACATCCTTTTTCATTCCTGGCCAAAAAAAATGTTGAAGAGCCTTCTTGTAGGTTTTTTGGATGCCTAGATGACCTGACAATCCATCATGAGCTATTTATATAATGGCTGGTCTTACAGACAAGGGGATGACAACTTGATGTGTTTCTGACCAGGTGTCTAGTTGTTTCAGTTCAGGAGGTCTGTAGGCACGCATCAGGACTCCTTCCTGATAATAAAAACAAGGCAATTTAGACATATCCTTTGTCTCACTGGCCACATGTCTGATCTTAGCCAAAGTGAGATCCTGTTCCTGAGCATTAATCAAATTCTCCTTTGAAATGATATTATACAAGTTGTCAGTAGAGGCAATCATTGGTGGAGGAGGTGGTGAAAGGGCAGGGGGACTTGGACTGAGACCTGGTGACTGCACACACTGGGAAGAAGTGAAGGGATGTTTCATCCAGGGTCTTAGTGGGACTTTCTGTTAAGGGAGAATCAAGAACAAGTAAGTTTGGAACAGCCAAGTTACCCGCAAGATCATTACCCAGTACAAGATGTACCCCCCGGTACTGGCAGTTCACCAGGTTTAATGGCTACCTCAACCTCTCCTGAAATGAAAGGGCACTGTAAGCTAATATTAGCCAAGGGATAGGAGAGCTGTGATTCGAGACCTGTAAGGATCACCTTCTCCCCAGTGAAAGCCTGTTTGATGTTAGGGATGACATCTTCCCTTAAGATGGATTGGGCAGCACCTGTATCACGCAGAACCTGGATATTTATTGCCTTGTCTTTACCATCAGTCAGGGACACTTTACCTTGATACATGTACGAGTCATAAAGTTCTAGAGGAGAGTTGACAGGGTTAGCTAGGGCCACTGGTTTCTTGTTCTCAAATGTTTTAAGTTTTGGGGGCACAAAAGAAAGTTGACGTCGAGAAGCCTTGCAATTTGGGTGTCTACATTTTTGGATCGTGTGTCCTGGCTTCTTACAGTATGTACACCAGGGGGAATTATATGCATTTGGCGAGAATCCGGTCGGCTTACCACCCGCGCCCCCAAAACCTTCCCCAAAGGAGGACCTAACATTAGATAGTGAACCACGACCTCTACTACCCAGGGATCCCATCAACAAAGCAAACGCATCAGCCACTTTAGCGGCAGACATAAGATCACTCTCTCCCGTTCTTCCACATGCCTCAGAATATTAAAGGTAACTTGTTCTTCCATTCTTCCAGGACCATTAGATTGAGCAACTCCGAAAAGGTGGTAATGTTAAGGGCGGCTAACCATTTCTTAAATTGTCTTAGTTTCTCACTAGCGAATTCAACATAGGTGTGAGACTCTGGTTTCACATACTTTCGAAACTGCTGTCTGTATCCATCAGAAGTGATAGAGTAGGCGTCTAGAATGTTACCTTTGATCTCTTCATATTCTACCTCATCACTAAGGCCGTTGTATACCCTATAAGCTTTTCCTACTAGCTTAGGGACAAGGAGAGACACCCACTGATCCTTGGGCCATTTATTCCTATTAGCAATGCTCTCAAAAGCGTGAAATGACCCGTCAACATCAGATTCATCAAAAGGGGCAACTAGCGGAGCAGCTGTAGCAGGATTAAAGCTTGCTAACTGTTTCTTTATATCTATTTCTTCCCCTCTAAACTTAGCGTCATTTCGTAGAGTTAACTCCTGAAGTTCTAACTCTTTCTCCTGCCTTCTAAGTTGTAACTGAAATTCTCTCTCTATCTTTTTTCTGCCTGTAGTTGCATTTCTTTTGCTTCTTTTTCTGCCTGTAGTTGCATTTGTTTTTCATGCATCCGGTATTCTAGTTTAAGCTTCTCAATTTCCCATTGACTTATCCTACTCTTATACTGTTCTTCCTGGGGACTGTGTATTATAGTCCTTGTAGAGGCTGACATGGGAGTTAACTCTTCTATGGCATTTCCTAGCAACTTACCTTCTTGCACTAGATGTTCAACAACTACATTCTTAATGACCTCTTTAGTCATCTGAGACGTGATGGGAACATCAAAATGTTTAGCGATGGTCTTCCATTGGTCCTTTTTGATATTAGCACCTTTAAGTTTTTCCAGAGAAGGGTCGGCACAAAAATCTTCAACGTTAAACTGAGCGGAAGCCATATTAAATAGATGTTAAACCACAACAAAAAAAAAAAAAAGCGAATTACTTAAGTGAGGAACTTGGCAGAGTGATAATAAAGGCAACCTTGGAAATTACCTAGATTATACTTATGAGTACAATCACTAATGAGGGGTAAACTAGAGAGTTACGGCATTAAGAGGGATCCGGATTACTCTAGTTACGAGACTTGAGAGTGAGGAGCGAATTGTACTGAGACTTGTTATTGATAAGGAGGCGGATTAGTCTGAGAGACTAGTTAAAATGGCCGATTCTAACTAGCGAGAAAAATGATCCGCGAAGTGAGGGGATTGAGGGTTCGCATGAACATATGATGATCCCAACACTTGGATAACACTTATTACACACCTGCCTATGTGCAAAAATAGAGATAAGTGCTATCGGTGAACACGCCTTTCTACCTGGTTTCCTGCTCTACCACTGCTATGCGATACCAATGAAAGTCACGAAGCACGTTTAACCCAAAAGGAGCCACTTGATCGCACAAAGGTAAATTTAAACCACACGCAGAGTAAGTCACAGAAAAAAACATCAGAGTCACAACACCACAGAAACACAAGCAATCACAGAAAAAAAATCACTGGAAAAATGGAACACTGAACATGGGTTATAATGGTCCTGTCACGGTCGCCAATTGTTACGTTCACCGGTTAAACTGGTAAGATTGGCATCGGAGAGCCGGTGAACAATAACAATAAAAAAAACACTGCAGGTTCAACTGGTGAGGAAATGCAAATGGGGGTCACTTTAAAAAGCTATTTTAATAACCCATAATGAAATTGACACATATATAACAAGAAACATGAAACACAGATATATAACATGAAACACAGGAAAATGACATACACATATACATATAACACAGTAATAAATACAACAATAAAGAACCCAACTTAATACCTAACAATAATCCTAATCCTATATAGAGGCAATGTGGAAAACACGGACGAGGGGAAGTGATACTTATGCGGTGTCGCAGTGGTGAAATGCTGGGTGATGGTTGATCCCACGGTATACCCAAGAGGCGTTGTGTTCACTGGTTGAGGCTTGGATCTCAACTCCCAATCCAGAAAGCCAAGAGCTGGCTCAACACTTTCGGTTGAGTCGAAAGGGGCCGCGTGAATCCAACTTCGGGACAGTAGCGGGGCTTCATGAAACGGTGACGTGGAGGGTTCATGAAATGGTGGCGTGGAAGGTTCACGAGACGGTGACGTGGAAGGGGAGGCGGAGAGGTGGCGAACGAGGTAACAAGCGGAGGAGGTGATGGTAGTAATGTATGTTACGGGCGGGCCGTAACACAATCAATCATCATCTTTTTTCTCTTTTGAGTTGAAATAGACGAGGGAAAAAGGAAGTTATAATAAAACACACGATTAGAAATACTATCCAAAAGGAAAAAAAAAGTAAATATCACATGACAAAAACAAGTTATAGGTAGGTACAGGAGGGAGGGAGGAGGAGGAAGGAAGAAAGGAAGGAAGGTGCAAATGAACTGGTAGTATCATTATCAAGGCTTTCCTTCTCTCTTATATTATTTTGACGCGGCAATATACGAAATGAATACCTTCAAATAAGTCTAAATTGTTAGTACTGATTCTTTTTATCCTAGCTTCACACATGTGTGTATATATATATATATATATATATATATATATATATATATATATATATATATATATATATATATATATATATATATATTGTCGGCTAAATATTATAATATATCACATTCTGCACACTGTTCCGTGGTAGTGCCACACATTCTTCTTTTCTTATATTTTTACCTAAGCCATTTTTTATTATGTACCAAGGAGGTTACATTGGAGAAGGTGGCAGGCGCCTATCCCGCTATACAAAAAACGTGAAGCCATGTGGCCGGAACTTATGAGGGTGTGGGCGGAGCTTACGATTGCAATTTACTCCCAAAATACTGGCCTCTCCTGAGTTAATTAGTAATAGGAAATTGCCACTTTCTTCTTCATTACTAGAGAAAAGCTAATAAAAAACGGATGATTTAACTTATGCGGACCACATTAATCATAGTTTCCTAAATATGTCATGTAGACCCATTAATAACGGTGTTAATGCAATATAGTCACAATATTGAAAGAAATACAGCTGGCCATTTCCATGAAAAATTACGGCAAAAACATTACTTTTTCTCTTTTATTGTATGGCAAGGAACAAATAGTGAAGTAAAATTTCAGTTATTTCCAATACCCAGTGACACGAAATTACACATCATTCTAAATAAAAGCTAGAGAGAGAGAGAGAGAGAGTTTATTTGGCATGCATGTGTTAAGTAATTGCTATACCAAGAAAAATCTGCCTTCATTTAAATGCTCATGTATATGTACATGTTTACATCTACATGCACATGTATATTTACATGTGTACATGACCTTGTTCAGTCAGACGTTTACCCCAGAGACAGCTTCCCACTTCTCAACCAAGTCCACCAAAGCTGGAAAACACTGTATTATCTCATTTGTATGTACAATTTACGGTCTAATCTTCGTGCCACGGTATGCCACGACTATTACGAGTCACATAAGATCACATATATGGCAGGCAGCCCTGAAATATGGACATGAAACAGGAAATAAGGAGCATAACTCGGGCGTTCTCATGTATTTTCAACGGGCGGTCGGTAATCATGTTTTGGGTGTAAGGTGGGACCGTGGGGGTAGGGGCAGTAGTGGACCAATAGTGCACTCCCTTCACTTGTGTGACATCATGGCGCCTTCCCTTATTCAACCTCCTTGATATATACATTCTAATGATAAAGAAAAAAAATAATAATGATAGTAATAACAACAACAACAACAATAATAATTAATGTTCATTACTACTCTCAAAAGTTTCGCATCATCCGCAAACAAATTTATGTAGGTACACAAGCTCTCTTGTATAGCGTTGACATATACTTGGAATATAATTGGTGCCAGCACCGAACCCTGTGGCACTCCATTGATAACTGTGTTCCAGCTTGATAGGGTGTCTCTTATCATTGTCCTCATCTCCATATCTGTTAAGCAGTCTGTCATCCACTTTAAGATATTTCCCTGTATTCCTCCGATTTGTTCTATTTTCCATAGGAGTCTTCTATGAGGCACTCTGTCGAAAGCCTTCTTAATATCTAAATACAGTGTGTCAACCCATCCATCTCACCCTTATACTTCATCTATTACTCTTGTATAAAAGGTTAGTAAATTTGTTATGAATAATCTTCCTTTCCTGAAACTAAATTGGGAGTTATTAATTACTTCATTTTCCTCCAGATATTCTAATATTTTTTTAATAACAATTTGACAGATCTTTCTACAACACTAGTTAGTGACACTGGCTTATAATATAGGGACTCGGTCTTTTTGTTCTCCTTTTTAAATCGGGATTATATTTGCTCCCTTAGTACCTTCCTTTCCTAATATTAGAGAGCTGTTGATCACATTCCAAATTGGTTCCACCAATTGTTCTCTACATTCTCTCAGTGTCCATCCTGACACTCCATCTCCCCCCATTGCGTTTTTTACATCCACCTTTTCCAGTAATTCTCTAGTTTTCTGTTTTTGCACCACTTTTGGTTGCTTGGCTCTATTAACTCTCCCTCTTACTTAAATGCTAATTTAAAGCTCCCGTTCATAAGTTCAATAATTTCTTCTGTTGTTTCATATATCCTATTTCCCTTAATTAACTTATTGATGGTCTCTCTGTCTTTTTTCCATTTATATACTTATAAAAAAGCTTGGGTTCCTTTTCACATCTCTTCACTATATCCTTTTCAGAAATTTCCCTCCTCCTCCCTTCTTATAATACACTCGTTACGTGTCTCTTTATGTTGCGTCCTATTTACTTCATTTCTTTGCCTTCTTAATTTTTCCCAAGCTGCATCCTTACTTTTATATTTTTGATACTTAACCCTAAGTCTTTGTCCAGTGGATGGGTGGCAAGGTCCATCCTCCTCCTTTGTTGTATTTCATTATTGATGCAACAATAAATGTATCAATAAATGTACTTATTTTCGTGCCCCCGCTCTTGGATCTTCCAAGGTTTCTATCATCTGACTTAGATTCAACAGTCACTCTCGAACTAAATTCATCTGTACTGTCTATTTCTCCCCTAACTCCTCTGACTCTAGTAAATTTTTTGACTATTTAACTTCCAAAGTGGAGCACATTCTGTCCCTCTAACCTTCCATAGAGATCTCCATCCTTGGAGATTTCAATGTTCACCACCAGTTTTAGCTTTCTTCTCCCTTCAATGACCATCCTGGTGAACTAGACTTCAACTTTGCTATCCTCCATGACCGAGAGCAATTGGTGCAACACCCTACTCGTATTCCTGCCTCGTCGTGGAGATACGCACAACGTTCTTGACATCTTCCTTACCTCTAATCCTTCTGCTTATGCTGTCACCGTGTATTCTCCGTTGGTATCCTCTGATCACAATCTCATTTCTTTATCTTGTCCTGTTTCTCTAATCGTTCCCCAGGATTCCCCTGAGCGGATATGCTTTTTGCCTCTGCCAGTTGGGGGACCTGAGGAGGTATTATGATGATTTTCCCTGGAATGATTACTGCTTCCGTGTCAGACACCTATCTCTGTGTGCTGAACGCATAACAGAGGTGATAGTGTTTGGCATGGAGGCGTACATTCCTCATTCTTTTTCTCAACCTAAATCTTCTAAACCTTGGTTTAACACAGCCTGTTCTCGTGTTATACATGACAGTTTATTGTTTGATAATTAAATACCCTTCCCACTAGGAAGCCATTTTTTAATGTCTGGTGCGGTGTTGTCACAGTATGACTGAAGCCTTACAGTACGTGGCCTGGCATCAAGAGGTGAGGTGCGTCATTTAGCCCTCTACATAAATTGATGAGGCATAAATTGATGAGGATTAGAATCAGAAATTTTAAGAAGAGAAGACAACAAGAAAACAACAATCAAAACCTATCACTGGGAAACAGCTGGACCTTGAATCCTTGCCTCCTATTTACCCTCAGTCACGCGTGTTATCTTCCAATCCTAGGCCCTCACCTCTCCCTATGTCTCACTGCACACTTCTCCACCATCTCTCTATATCATAAGACTACTAAGATCTTTACAAACACCTTTTTCTCATTATCTTCCTCATCATAAATGTAGATCACATAACTCTCTCAATAATACAATTACAAATGATTACTTTGAGACAGAGGTATAAAGCTGGACCTGACGAGTAATAAATACTTTATTGTATCATTATCTCATTTTTACACAGTAAACTCAGAAAGTGTTCAATACAATAGGAAAACAGCAGATTGCTGTGACGCTGCTGATGGCACCTTCCCAACCTCACTTACGCGTGAATAATACTTTTTAGAGAATCATGTGTGAAAATTTCATATCAATCAGATTAATACAAATAGCAAAACAAGGACCAAATTATGAAAAACCTTTAGGAGCAAGTATCTCAAAAATGTTTTTTTACAAATCAAAAATTTTTCACAAAACTCGGTATAAACTCTGGTGAACTTTCGTTTGGTATCACTTTAAACTACAACTAAAATGCAATTTTTAGTTGAAATTAGGTTTTCATAATGTCAATAGAAAACGAAATACAGGAGTGGAAAAAAAAAATCTGGAAAAAAAAAAAATGGGCGGGCAGTTCAGCTCTGCCTTTAGTCTCTGGGTCGGTCAGCGTCCGTCTTATCACGAAATCCGAGTTATCGGGCGCCGAGTTAGTTATCGAGGTTCAACAGTACCAAAATATTTCCATAATACTCATGTATTTGTATATAAACTAAAGGATTTGCAGTTTATTGATACTGTCTATTTTTGTTAATACCGAAGAATGTCATGAACAACACTGATCATAGAATTACTTAACAATTTGTCTTAAAATAGCAAATATTGAGATGCAAACATCTTTAAACAGCATTTTGTTGAATTACCCTCCACAACACAAAAGCACTAAGGCACTGCACTGAGGCACTAAAGGGTTCACACGTCAATAATTACTTCAAATACCAATATCTGAAAGCATGATTTTGCTGGCTTTGCCCTTCCTATATTAGGCACCTAAATGATATTTCATGGTTTTCATGGGTTTTAAGGGGACACATAAAGGTCTTGGAATGCAATACTATTTTTTTTTTTTTATTAATTATCAAGTTCATTACGTGATCATTCACTTTATGATTGGATTTTCGGGAACCAAATATGATTGTACATCGAGAAATACCTATATATATATATATATATATATATATATATATATATATATATATATATATATATATATATATATATATATATATATATATATATATATATATATATGTGTGTGTGTGTGTGTGTGTGTGTGTGTGTGTGTGTGTGTGTAATGTAAGAGGAAGAACCGGCCAAGGGCAACGAAAAATGATAAAAAAAAACAAAAAGGCCCACTGAGGTGCCGGTTCCTAAGAAGTGAAAAGGAAAGGGGACTCATTGGCTGGTATAGAAGTCACGTGTAGAAAGGTGCATGTAATTATGTGTGAAGGAAGAGAGTTGTCTTTAGAGGGTAGGCTGTGACTGCCCCCTTGTGTTGTGAGACACAAAGGAAAAAATGTCCAGTGAAGTCACAGCTGGCTTTAATGGTAAGTTCACAGCATCCCCTGAACCAGTGCTATTACACCTCACTGGGAGTAATTATAATTTCAGCAGGTGTGGCAGGTGTCTAATATATATATATATATATATATATATATATATATATATATATATATATATATATATATATATATATATATATATATATATACAGTGGTGCCTCACGATAATGAACACTGAGAAGGTGAGGGATTGTCTACTAATGCGACTTGTCCGTTACTGTGAGCGGCTTTTCTGTGAGACCCTTAAACACCCTTAAACACATTATTATTTAAGAAGTGTACTGTAATAATAATTTGTTTTACCAAGAATAGATGAATTAAAACTATAGCTTCCCTTTTAGTGCAATGGTCAATTCCCATGTGGTCCAGTGGCATCTTTAAAAAAAACATTTAATGACTGCCTGAAGGACATTGCTGAGGTGACAAAGATGTGGAGGAAGACAATGGATCATCAAAGTCAGAGTAGACTACCTCCACACTATTACCACCTCCCAACATATCACGGGGTTGCCTTCTTCCTCTAACGCCGCTCCTCCTCCAAACGATCTTTCCCTGTTTTTCATTCTTTTTTTTTTTAATACCATGTGGGGTTTTCACGGGAATTTATGGGCTAAAGGTGATACCTTTTAGGGTACCTCCTATCTTAAAGCCCACCCGCTAGGAAACCGTTGCCCCGAGTGAGGAAGCCCAACCTACACTCAGACCGTGGACAGGATTTGAACCCGTGCGCTTGGAGATCCCTAGAATCCCAAAGCACGCATGATTCCACTGTACCACGTATCTATCTATCTATCTATCTCTCTATCTATTTATCTATCTATTTATCTATCTAACTATAGATAGATAGATATCCAAAAGGCAAGACTGCATAAGGTGCGGGCCTATGAGGTATCGCACTCGTCAGTGTAGCACTTCCCTGCTAAATTGTCATGTTTAGGATAGGAGAACACTTTTCTATAGAGAATCACCTCGACGGTGATGTGGAACAAAAAGTAGGAGAATTTCGGAAGTAATTTCGGAAACACACTAATTTATATAGAAAACAGAGGGAGAGAATGAAAAACAGAGAAAGATGGTTAGGAGGAGGAGTGGCGTTATATATATATATATATATATATATATATATATATATATATATATATATATATATATATATATATATATATATATATATAGAGAGAGAGAGAGAGAGAGAGAGAGAGAGAGAGAGAGAGAGAGAGAGAGAGAGAGAGAGAGAGCTATGCAGACGTCCACAGAATCACCAGAGCGGGAGATATCAGGGAGCCAGCCACCAGTCCCACACCAACCATGGCAACCATGATCGCTCCACCCATTTCCAGCTCATCGTCATTCACCAACCTGTTGGAGAGAGAGAGAGAGAGAGAGAGAGAGAGAGAGAGAGAGAGAGAATGATCCCTTGATAACTAATATTTAACAGTACATGTTGTTTTATATATATATATATATATATATATATATATATATATATATATATATATATATATATATATATATATATATATATATATACCCTCGAAAGTCGCTGAAAAAATGTCATAAATGTAATAAAAATTCACACTATGTGATGGTGGAGAAGCCTGATATAGTGTGTTTGACTGAGACAAAATTACATGAAAAAACAGAGGTAAATTTGGATAATAGATATAATATATGGAGAAAGGATAGAGAGGGTAAAGGTGGAGGAGGAGTTATGATTATGACGAAGAAAGAGATAAATGTGGATAAGGTTTGGTATGGGAAGAACAATGCAGAAGTGATAAGCATAAGGTTAAAAAGTGATGGAAAAGAATTAATAATCATGGTGACCTATGTACCTCCTAAAACAAATTCTTGGACATTAAGGGAATACGACAATATGATCAAGGATACTTTACAGAGTTTGGAAAGTGTATTATCTGGAAAAAGAAAGATGATACTAGTAGGAGATTTTAATTGTAAGGAGGTGGATTGGGAAAATCTATTAAGTGGTGTTGGAGAGGAGGCATGGGGAGAGAGATTTCTTAATCTAATGATGGAAAATATGATGGAACAGAGGGTGAAGGAAAATACTAGATATAGAGGAGATGATGAACCGGCTAGACTGGATTTGGTGTTAACACGAGAAGTGTACCTATGTGGGGATATACAATATAAATGTCCATTGGGGAAGAGTGATCATGTGGTTATGGAAATGCAGATGGCAATAACACAGCGAAGGAGAGATGAGACATACAGGAGTGGTAGATTGAATTATAGAAAGATGGACACAGAAAATTTGAAAAATTATTTTAGAACATTAGATTGGGAGGAGATGTTACAAATCAGAGAAGTGCAAAAAAATATGAGATTTTTATGAAATATTATAAAGGAGTTATGAAATTTGTACCAAAGTATAAACCGAGAGAGGAAGGAAGAAAGGATTGGTTTAATGCAACTTGTGTTAAGGCTAAAGAAAAGAGAGATGTGGCTTGGAAAAGATGGAAAAAGAACAGGAATATACTAAATAAGGAGAATTATAGAGTGGCGAGAAATGAGTATGTGAGGGTAAGGAGGGAGGAAGAAAGAAAATTTGAAAAAGATATTGTAGACAAAAGGAACATCCAAAATTGTTTTACAAGTTTATAAATGGTAAACCTAAAAATAGAGAGTCCATTGAAAGGTTAAAAGGAGAGCAAGGGATAGTAGATGACCCTAAGAATATCGCGGAATTGCTAAATAATAGGTTTCAACAAGTATTTACTAAAGAAACAATGTTTGTAAAGCCTCAGAATGTAGAAAGAAATGTGCACATGGATGACATTAAGATACCTAAAAAGGAGTTATATAAAATGTTGGAGGAACTTAAAGATGATAAAGCGATGGGACCAGATGAAGTTTCAGGCAAATTATTGAAGGAATGTAGAGAAGAATTGATAGATCCATTATATGATATTATAAGGTGCTCATTAGAAACCGGGGAAGTACCGGTAGAGTGGAAAAGAGCTGAAGTGGTGCCCATTTATAAGGGAGGCAGTAAGGAAGAGCCTCTTAACTATAGACCTGTGTCTTTAACAAGTGTGGTCGGTAAGATTTGTGAGAGGATGATAAAGAAATATTGGATACGGTTCCTGGAGGATCATAAGTTATTATCGGATCATCAATTTGGCTTTGGGAAAGGGAGGTCATGTGTAACAAATCTACTGAGCTTTTATTCGAGAGTGGTTGACAAAATACAAGAGAGAGAGGATGGATGGACTGTGTATATTTGGATTTAAAAAAAGCTTTTGACAAGGTAGGAGGAGGTAGTAGACACCTACCGAAACAATAACTTACTCCCAGTGAGATCTAATAGCACTAGTTCAGGAGGTGCTGTGAACCTTCCATTAAAGCTATTTGTGATCTCGGTGAATGTTTCCCTTTGTGTCTCACAACTCAAGGGGGTAGTCACAGCCTACCCTCTAAAGACAGCTCTCCTTCTTCACACAAAACTACATGCACTTACCACACATACACCCTTCACTCCAAATCAAAATTTAAAAGAAAAATGGGACCCAAAATAAACAACGCCTCGTAGTCCTCCTCTGGGGAGGGGACCAAAAATGTCCCCAGGTCGGACACCTCTCCTGTTGAAGACCATAAATGCCTTGACACCTCCCTCAACTTTTTCTACATTAACTTCAGCAACATTCGCGGTCTTAGATCTAATTTTCAATCTGTAAAACACCACCTCTCCTCTACTAAACCTCATCTTCTTTTCCTTACCAAAACATAGCTGTCTGAGGCAACTGACAGTAGCCCTTTCTCTGTTCCCTACTACTTTTTCTATCCTCATTTTTGTTCTAAAGCTGGATGCTGCGTCTTGCCCTGCTCTCGTGCCCACGCTCTTGAACCTCAGTTCTGAGTTTGCCACAATCTGGCTTTGATTCAAAATTCAATTTCTAACTAAATTCATCTATGCTGTATATCTCTCACCTAACTCCTCTTTGACTGCATTAAAACAACCAGCTATCACCGGCAACTCAGCCCATAGCGAACACCACAATTACTGTACATTAGTGTGTTGATCCCATGGAGATGTAATGGGAAGAAGCATGAAGTCATGAACATACAATTGATTTGCTGTTGCCCTTACCTTATTACACCCAAAACATTAGTAGATGAGCATTGAAAGCACACAGAAACACCTGGGTACCACTCTTATCATATCTGTGATCTAAACGACTCTAAATAATAGTGACATGCCATGATAAGGCGAATTAGTTAACAAATATCTAAGCTGTCGGAAGGACTTGGGTGGACTTGACACGTAAATGTACACGAGCGAATAGATAAAGAAAAAAAAAAAAAAAAAAAAAGATCAGGTATAAATAACCTAAAGGTTGATTTTTCTTGGTAAACTATCAATTAACCCAAACTGATCTCAATGAAAATGATTACATGTTTGCATATTGCTTATTGATTATATGCTAAATTTCTCTCTCTCTCTCTCTCTCTCTCTCTCTCTCTCTCTCTCTCTCTCTCTCTCTCTCTCTCTCTTTCTCTCTCTTCTACCATGTGATATTAGATTTCAGAGTTCCTATTCGGAATTTTGTTATATTTCATGTTGCTGTACACTTATAAGAGATCCAATCACTGAAATTGTCATGCAATAACGAATAAACAATCTCCTTGCTATAATTTCTCTTAGAAAAACGTCTGGCGTATTTCTTTCAATATTGACAATAGATCTACATAACATATTTAGGAAATTATAATGTATTTTGATGAACTCAAATCATCAATCCTTTCCTATCTTTCATTTAGGATACAAAAAAGAAGTGATAAATTCCTATTGCTCAACAAAGAAGATTGCAATGTTTTGGGGTGCATTCGCTGAACGTAAGTCCTTCCCATGGACTCCATAAGCTGCACCCACTGGCTTCACTTGTCTTGATGAGAGCACAGCAAGAGACTATCTCCTGCATTCAAACCTCCTTGAGCGTGACCATCTTTCTGAGCCTCTGGATAGAATACTTTCCTTGATATAGCTAACAATGTTTTCAATAATGAAATAATAATATTTAATATCTTCTACGCATACCATTCCCCTAAGCAAATCCATTTTATTGAAAACACTCCTGCAGCTCATATAGGGAATACTTTAACTATTCTACAATTGTTGTCCTAACGTCTTTTCTATTCTTTACAAATTTCCTACGTTTTCATCCTCATAGTCCTATTTCTCCATCCTAATTAACAAAAAAAGATTCTTGTGCTCGAGTGTTCCAGTCAAAACATAGCCACTGTGACAGGATAAATGGAACTTAACCTTGGTTTATGATGAGACAGATTTGCCATATGAAGCATCAGTATCTTACAATGAACTGCAACAATATGTATCATTAAAATAGCCCTTGACATCCACTCAGCACTAACTCTGCTCCTCAACAAGACAATACATACCATGGGAATCTTTCTCTAATCCTTTTCATAATCTGAACATCTCTAAGCTCCGAAAGAAAACTCCTGTTTCAATGAAAATCATTCTCTTCTGTTAAGAAAAAGTCTGGTCTCATCTTTGTCCAGCACATGTCCAGCAACCTTGCTTATGCCTGTCGCACCCCTGCAGAGCACTTCATTCCTAGTCCTGATTGTCTGCAAGCACTAACACTTTTTTTCCCGGGATAATCTGATGTGCATAGGTAATCTATTTTAGACAACAAAGTACAAAGTACTTGCTCAGTACTGTGTTAGTGGAATATAATGTGATTAGATTGCTGAAACTACTACTACTACTACTGAAACTACTGATTCGGCAAAAAAAAAGAAAATTTTTTTACTTACGTTTGGTAATGGATGAAGGTGAGGGTAATGATGTAACCGTTGGATATGGAGAAGAGGATGTTGATGACGATGTAGTAAGCGTCGTTATAAAAGACAGTCGGAAAACTTTTTTCCTCACCATGACAAAGCATCAACAGAGGCACGAAGATAATCCTGGCAACTCCAAGCAGATGCAATGCCCATCCCTTCGGTCCTGGCTGGTGGCAAGAGATGTTATAAAGAAGTCAGGAGGTACAAAAAGTGTCATGTATTACTAATAGCAATATTATTACTATCATAATTATTACTATCATTATCATTATTACGATTAATAGTAGTAGTAGTTGTTGTAGTAGTAGTAGTAGTAGTATTTTTACTTACTAGTCAAGGAATAAAAGAAGTGTTATGTATTACGTACTTATTAATAGTAGTAGCAGAAGTAGTAGTAATAACAATATTTTTGACTACCACAACTACAACAACTAGTACTTATACTACTATACTATCATTATTATTGTTATTAATATTTTGACAGTAGATACCTGCCAAAATGATAATTCATCCCACTGGATCAGGAGGTACTCTGAACTGTGATCTCACTGAACATTTCACAGTCTGCCCTCTAAGGACAACTTTTTTTCATTAGAAACAATATGTATTTCATAACACACACACACACACACACACGGCCCGGTAGCTCAGTGGTTAGAGCGCTGGCGTCACAAGCCAGATGACCGGGGTTCGATTCCCCGGCCGGGTGGAGATATTTGGGTGTCTCTCCTTTCACGTGTAGCCCCTGTTCACCTAGCAGTGAGTAGGTACGGGATGTAAATCGAGGAGTTGTGACCTTGTTGTCCCGGTGTGTGGTGTGTGCCTGGTCTCAGACCTATCCCAAGATCGGAAATAATGAGCTCTGAGCTCGTTCCGTAGGGTAACGTCTGGCTGTCTCGTCAGAGACTGCAGCAGATCAAACAGTGAATTACACACACACACACACGGACGGAGCGGAGCCGTCGAACAGGACGCACGCATCTGAGCAGCTCGCAGAGATTACTACAAAAGGACTTTGACTCAGGCCTAGACGTATGTACAGGAGTAGAGGGGGACATAGGTTCTCCTATCTCCAAATGAAATAAGTGTTAGATCACATATAGCTAAGGAATGAATAACGAGAGAGAGATGGAGCCAAGTAGCGCTGCCAGGCACATGGCGGAATCAAAACATACGCCGAGTGAAAACCAACGCTTTATAGAAACCCCTCTTGGTTTAAGGAAACTGTCTGATGATACTAAGGATAAGGATTTCTCAGGTTTCCGTGATGAACGAAGTAATATGAGAAGGCTTCTTAATGTAGAAAGAGAATTAAAATATATGAAGAAGGTGATGTCCAGTCTCATGGACAAATAAGACCGACTGCAAACGGAAAACACAGCTCTGAAATTAAGAGTAGCTGAATGTGAGAAGGTCAGTGCAATAAACCAGGAATTAAAAGAGGAGATTCTGGAAATAAGGAAGCAAAATGACGCTCTAAAAACCACATGCCAGAATTATGAAAGCTCTTTAAAGAAATTGCAGGATAAAGTGCAGGACGGGATTACAGACAGGGCAGAAGGTGGTCTAGGTGATAACAAATTGAAAGAACTAAGAAATGAATGGAAACAGGAGCAAGAAGAAGAAAAAAAGTCAAATTTTCAGAAGTGGTAAGGAGACAAATTCAAGAGAACACAAAAGTCGCTTGAATAGAAGTTATCAAGGAAAAGGAAAATATGGTGCGGGATGCAGTGGACAAGAAAAAAAGCTTCGTGATTTATGGGATGAGGGAAAAGAAAAACCCAAATAAATTCACAAAAGAAGGTAAAGAAAGGGAAACGGCCAAAACGGTTATCAAACGAGTACAAGACAGCACACAAGAATTTTTGACCAGGAGGTGGAGGAAGTGATTAGGCTGGGAAGGTACATTGAAGGGGGGTAAGCGACCAATGAAGGTGAATATGAGATCTCAAGTGGCTGTGGAAGAAATTTTGGCTAGAAAAGGGAAGCTAGCTGATGATGTTGATCACAAGGAAATATGGATAAAAAGAGATATGAACTTAGAGAAAGGGGAAAAGGAGAAAGTGCTAAGAAGTGAAGCTAAGAAAAAAAAAAACAAGAAAATGACAGAAATAGAGAAGAAGAATTTTTACTGGAGGGTTCTGGATATGAGAGTAAAGAAGTGGTACCTAAGGAAAAAGAGGAGGTTGAGGAGGCAATAAATTAAGAGTGACTTACACTAACATAGATGGTTTGTTATCAAGCATATTGGAAGTTCGGGATTATTTGAAAGAGAAAAAGCCGGATGTAATGTGCATTGTTGAAACAAAACTGAAAAAAGAGATCCATGTCAACTTTAAAGAGGAGGAAGATATAATACCTGAGGATAAAGGGGAGGAGGAGTGCTAATATAATGGTTCGTGATAATATATGTGTGGAGGATGTGCAATATGGTGAGGACAAAGTGGAAGTAATGGGAGTAACAATCAGAACAGAAGATTTGAAGAAAAGAAAAATTATAGTTACATATGTTCCACCAAAGACTAATACATGGGGATCAGAAGAGCATAAAGATATGCAAAGAGAGGTGATAAAGTGCCTAGATAACATGATAAGAAGAGATAGAAGAATACTCTTAGTTGGAGACTTTTACTGTAAAAAAATAAACTGGAGAGAGATGGAAGTAATGGATAATGCTGGGCAGTGGAGTGAGAAAGTGTTACAGTTGACTGTGGTTAATACAATGGACCAGTGGGTGGAGGAGTCAACAAGGTACAGGGGGGTAAGAAGAACCATCGTTGCTTGACCTAGTATTCACAAAGAAACCAGAGTCCCCTCCAATCATGCAATACCTTAGTCCAATGGGGAAAAGTGATCATGTGATATTAGAGGTACAAATGCAGGAGGATCATGATATAAGTTGCAGAGAGGACTATAAAAGAGAGAGATTAAATTATGCAAGAACGGATTTTGAAAAATTAAGGAGTTATTTTGCTGATATTGAGTGGAGTAATATTATGTGCAGGAAGACTGTACAAGAGAAATATGACATATTCTTACAGGAATACAATGAAGGAGTAAAAAGTTTGTTCCTGTTTATAGAGTTCAGAAAAAATACATGCATGGTACAATGCTAGATGCATACAAGCAAAAAAGGCAAAGGGTAAAGTGTGGAAGAAACTCTTAAAGCAGGGAAATGACTAGAATAGTCGGCAGTACAAAGATACCAGAGATGAATATATTAGAGTAAGGAGAGAGGAAGAAAGAAAGATTGAGAAAGATGTAATGGATAAAAGCAAGAATGAACCCAATCTTTTCTACAAGTTTATAAACAGCAAAACAAAGAATAAAGAGACAATTGAAAAAATAATTAAAGAAGGAAGACATACCAAACAGAGAAGGAAATGTGTGAAATAATGGATGAGAGTTTCAAAACGGTATTCACTGAAGATGATGATTTTACAGAACCTAATAGGGCATTGGATTGCCAAGGATTACAGGAGATTGCAGTGCACAAGCAGGATACTGGAAGACTACTGGATAAGTTGGAAGTCAAAAAAGCAATGGGGCCAGATGGTGTATCAGGCTGGGTGTTAAAAGAATGTAAAGAGTAATTATTGGATTCAATTTGGGAAATAATTAAAAGTTCAATAAATGAAGGGAAAGTTCCACTAGAGTGGAAGAGAGCCAACGTAATACCGATATTTAAAGGAGGAAAGACAACTGAACCACTAAACTACAGACCAGTGTCAGTTACAAGTGTCGTAGGGACAGGGGCGTTCCTAGAGTATTTGGCACCCGGGCAGATCATTCCTTTGCACCCCCTCCCAAAGGTGGATGTTGGGGGGAGGGGGCGGCTACCGAGCGAAGCGAGGCAAAACAGCTGGGGTTCCCAGTCCCAACCAAAAATTTGGAAATTGAGATATTTCTAATCTTGGGATAAGTAAACTATAATAGTACGGTTTCTTTGTTTTCTTTTTAGTTAGCTATGAAAACTACAGTATTGTCTGCTGCTGTACACCTTAATCCAACCCATAACAATAAACCAAGAATTTTTTTTATACAATTTTGTATTCTTCATATGGAACCCCCGCTCTGGTTGTCACCCGGGGCGGACCGCCCCCCCCCCCGCTCCCCCTTTAGTACGCCACTGCGTCGGGAAGTTATGTGAAATAATTATCAAAGAAAAATGGTTTAAATTTCTAAAACAGGAGCAAGTCACATCGAACAGAGAATTTGGGTTCAGGACAGGGCGATCATGTGTATCAAACTTGTTAAGCTTCTACTCGAGAGTTATTGCAGGACTTGAAAACAGAGATGGATGGGTAGACACAGTATACCTGGACATTAAAAAGGCTTTTCATAAAGTCCCGCCTAGAAGACTTCTTTGGAAACTAGAGTACATTGGAGGACTGCGTGGAACCTTGCTCGAATGGACAAGAGATTATTTGAAGGATAGAGAAATAAGAACTGTGATTAGATACACATACTCATCTTGGGATAAAGTAACTAACGGAGTGCCACAAGGATCAGTGTTAGCCCCATTATGTTTCAAAGTTTATATAAACGACATTCACATTTGGATAAACAGTTATATAAATTTATTCACTGATGATGCAAAGTTGCTAAGAGTTATCAAAACCAGAGAGGACTGTCTGTTGTTGCAGGAAGATTTTAACAAGATCTATGAATGGAGCAGGAAGTGGAAATTGGAGTTTAATGCCAAGAAATGTCACATAATGGAACTAGGAAAGAGTAAGAGAAGACCAGCATGGAACTATTTGATGGGGGAGGAGCAATTAATTAAGACTACAGAGGAAAAAGATCTTGCAGTAATCATACAAGAAAATCTGAGCCCTGATAAACACATAAGCAAGATATTTGGACTATCATATAAGATGTTGACTAATATAAGAGTGGTATTTCATTACATGGATAAAGATATGATGAAATAAATCATCACAAGCATGATAATCCCAAAGCTCACATATGAAGAACGACTGAAAAAAATGGGACTGCCAACCTTACAAGATAGAAGAGTCGGGGGAACCTAATAACAATGTATAAGATAGTAAATTATATTGAAAAAAAAAATAGATAAAGAAGACCTAGTGCTGTTGATGGAAGAAGATGGAAGGACAAGAAGATATGAAAAGAAGATCAGGATAAAGCAGTGTGTGAAGGATATTGGAAAATACAGTTTTCCACACAGAACGGTGGGAAAATGGAATGCATTGGATAATGGAATTGTTACAGCACATAGTGTGCATAACTTTAAAGAAAAACTAGATAAATGGGGATATGGAGACAGGACATTATGAGCCCCTCTCGAACCTTGTACAATAGCTACAATTAGGTAAATACAACTTTACTCACGGATTTGAATTTGAATAAAAGGTACCTACGTAGATAAACTATAATAATTTGTGTTAAGTAAATAAATTAATAGAACGAATTTATTTTCATTTATTTGAATTTGAATTAAAGAAAATACAATTGCACTGAAAAGAAAAAGAATAAATCAGCACTTTCTTTTGTTTTGGAAATGTAATGAATATTTAAAATAAAATGTGTTCTAGAAGATAAGGTTGATAAATCTGCTTTCACACATCCTTTGGCTTTGAAAATGTACTATAATACTATATTAGAATTACGTGTAAAATGATAAAAAGAAAAAATATGATTATTACGCCTGTAGTCTCTCATAGTCACTGCGGAGTGCGGACGCCATATGCCAGGTATGTTTATATCTCACAACAGGATTGGTATGTAGTATGTAGGATACTAGCAAATATTAAAGTTATTAAGTGCTAAATATTTGAATTTAATAATGATCTAAATGCATCTGAGAGTCTTCAAGTGTCATATGAAAACCTCCTCACTATATTTTCTTTTTCATTTCAATGTATGCCAAAACTGGGTGTGTCTTATGAGCCCATGCGTCTTCTGAGCCATCATATATGGTAATACATTAGTAGGTCATGGAAACAATAAAAACACACATTCTGATTTTTTTAAGTACTGTAGGGGATAAGAGTGACACTCGCAGAGACGTGTACTTCCTTTTTTTATTATCCAAGCCAGACTGCCCATACAGCATGGTCATGGTGCCGGCCGATGGCCGGTGAAACGGTGAAACACACACACATACACACATACTAGGTGGGTATGTCTGTGACATAATCAGACAGCCATCTTGGTCGCCTGACACACCACCCTGGGTGTTCAGACACCCGTGGCTGGGATGGCGGGAATGGGCTGGAGGACGGAGAGAATGACAGCTGTGCAGGGGTGTTTCCAGCTGGCAAGTTTGAACGGTCCGAGCACGGACTGGTCGGAGGAGCCTCCGATTCCATAGTGAGATGTGGCCAGTGACTTCCAGCCTAACTGCATATTGACAATGTGGTAGAGATCACACCGCTTCTGTCCCAAACGTGTGTGGTCTGGTTCTGCATCCAAACGTGAGTGCCAAGCGGTAAGGCCTCCCTGTCGCTCTAATACGTGTAGCTGTTGACGGCCCATCGCACACATTTTCTCACAGAGCGTCTGCTGCCAGTGCTGGTCCACCATGTAGTGCTACCGGTGCACTGGTATACCGTCACGAAGTTGACATCACTTAGCCAGCTGGGTAGGCGAGTTGTCCCCTTCCCTTAGAGGTGTGTTTAGGTACTGCAGCAGAGCTGTAGGGAACCTGTCGGTGTTCAGGCTGTCTCCTGGGATTGTGTTGTCACGGAGAAGTCTCTTCGCTGATTTCACTGCTGCCTTTGCCCTGCCATTTGATTGAGGAAAATGTGCTAACGATGCCCTCATGGCAACACCTCAGTTCTCCATGAATCTGCATACCTCATCGCTGGTGAGTTTTTAAAAATTTTTTAACGTTAAGGCCTATATCACCTGTAGGCATGCCTGAACAGTATGTAGGAAGCGCGGTTCAGCTTCTGCCCATTAGTGGCCCAGGCAATTATATTTATAATGGTACCCATATTAGGGCTCATATCACCACCTAGAATCTGGGTATCATGATGACATGTAGGTAACTTTAAATCACTCAACAAATGGTAAAGTATTTAAGGCTGTACGTGGTGGGATTCGAAACTGCCTGATCCCACGCCAACCACCTTATCCATTATGCCACCGCCACCGTCAGTGGAAATGCTCTCCAGGGCACCCCACTGTGCAAAGTACTGTCGAAGTACCGTCATAATCCTCCCAGACGAGGCGCCGCTTGGCAGGTGGTTAATTTCCAGCCAGCCCGTATACCTGTCAGTATAAGCCAGGTACAAATGCCCTCTGAGCTGGAACAAATCTGTCACAGTGTGCTGGAATGGATACTCCGGTAATGGCGTCAGGATGAAGGACTCGGCTGCTTGAGAGGGTGCGTGGGAGTTGCATGTGGCATATGAGTAATGCTGCAGGTCACCGTCCATACCAGTCCAGTACACCGCCTGCCTCGCTCACTGTTGCATGCTGTCAAGGCCCTGGTAACTTGCAGCTACCGCTAACTCGAGATCATCAGCTTGCTCCTCATCCATGGTGTCAGGCTCCTCAAGCACTGGAAAGTGGGACAGGTAGTCAGCAGTACAGTTACGTTTTCCTGGCAGGTATTTGACTTGAAACTTGTATTGTAGTGTTTTGTCCTTCAACGAGAGGAGCCTTGGGTTGACTATGTCCTTCAATGCTCTGTCCCCCCAGAGGTTTTACCAACGACCTGTGGTCAGTGACAATCACCAGGTTCGGACACCCGAGCAGGAACAGAGGGGCTTTTGTGGAGACACCAGGCCACTGCCAGAGCTTCACTCTCAACTGGGGCGTAACTTGACTCCGCAGCCGTCAAGTGGCAGAATGACTATGAACCCGATACACACTCTACTGAAGTCGGTGATGGTAATAGCGGGCCTGTCCTTGTCATAGAAGGTCAATCCATTCTTTGCTACCTTACATATGACCTCCTTGGCCTGCAAGAATTTCTGCTGCAACTGAGCAGTCAGTTTCCCTCCTTCAGAACTTGAATTTCTCTTGTGTAAGCATCCAGGGCTGCACAATGGCCCATGGGTGTCCTCAAATAACGGTAACGGCCCCATGGGATGATAAAGGTGGTGAACGTCCTGCTTGACTCTTCTAGCTCCACCTAGTGGAAACCCCAGTGCATATCAGCTGTAGTCTTGCAGACGTGGTGAGGAATACTGGAGACTATGTTGAATGGTGTGGGTGTGGTGGGTCTCTCTACGGCAGGCGGCGTTCAGCTGTTGATAATAAATGGTGTGTCATGGCTGCCCTGACTTTGGCGACCACTACCATTCTGGCGCATCACTCCGTAGCCTCACCGACTGGTACCGGCTCAATCACCTCTTTTGCTACGTCCTCGTCCAGCTGCCGCTTCACCTCTGCTTCCCTGTGCTTTGGGACGGACGCTGGAGTGTGACAAGTATAACGTTGAACACCTTCAATCAAACAGAGTTGATGCAGCTTACCAGCCATTACAGGCAAAGGGTTCTGGCTGGTGTCAAAAGCAGATCAGAAGTAGCGAAGGAGCCACTCCTCCAGTTGCAGCACACTTTCCTCCAGTGGGGTGAACGGAATTGTGTCAGGCCTCAGAGGAATGTTGTCCACTGTCACGGGACTGTCGTTGTCACCGTCCTGCGTGACGATCGCCGCGGCAAGCAGCTAGTGAGAGAAGTCGAGGTGCACCAGCCCCAGTTGCTTGCATGCCTCCAGAGAGATGTACAAGCGGCTCGCAGACTCCACGAAAAACACCTCTTGAGTCGTGGAGCGGCCATGGTACTATACACTGCATGTGGCGGAACCCAGCGGCTGGAGGAGCTTGTTCGCTACGTCACGCAGGCCGCTCCAGCGTTTCAACAGCGAGTGTTGGATGCTGAGGGCACCCATAAGCTTCGGCCCAGCCACACACACCTGTGCACCCGTGCCTATTCACCTCGGTCGCCTGCTGGTCACCCAGCCAGTCTTCCCCATTACGGAGCGAGCTCAGAGCTCATAGACCGATCTTCGGTTAGGACTAAGACCACAACACACTCCACACACCGGGAAAGCGAGGCCACAACCCTTCGAGTTACATCCCGTACCTATTTACTGCTAGGTGAACAGGAGCTACACATTAAGAGGCTTGCCCATTTGCCTCGCCGCCTCTGGGATTCGAACCCGGACCCTCTCGAGTGTGAGTTGAGCGTGCTAACCACTACACTACTGTGTGTCTGGCACCACCTGGGCACTCTTGCCTCGCCGCCTCTGGGATTCGAACCCGGACCCTCTCGAGTGTGAGTTGAGCGTGCTAACCACTACACTACTGTGTGTCTGGCACCACCTGGGCACTCACAGGTTTGCTAGATCCATGCGAGTAGCGTACAGTCACGCTGATACTTGGTTGTGGCGTCACTTTACCTGTGGCGGCCACCACGATACTCTACGTCCTCCACAGGTGCTGCTTTTCTTTCCCTGCCTGCACAATACTGCTAAGTGGCCGACCTTACTGCAGTTGTAGTACACCAGCTTCTCAGCTGGGCATGCAGATTTCCTTGGTAAGTACGTGCGGCCACAACTGCCACACTTGCGGGGTTTGCTTGACGGATTGGAGCTGGTTGGAGCTTCCTCGGGGACGTCTCCTACACCTGGCAGTGGGTCAGTGGTAGCAGCTGAGTCGCTTTCTCGGCCGTCTATTTGCCCGCCAAAATCCAAGTCGGCGTCCTTAAGAGCAGCCTTGAAGGCTGTACAGTAACTACGCAGCGAGTCCACGTCACTGAACGAGCCACATTTCCGAAACACATCCTCTCTCAACACCACTGATACAGATCAGACATTAAATTCTGCAATAACATATAATCCGTGAGACTGCTGTCACAGCTAGGGTACTAAAATTCACAATCTGCCACGCACTGGGCGACCCATGAAAACTACTTACTGATGGACTCGTTGGGTAGTTGACTGATGCAAAGAATATGCACCATTCCGCAGCCTGATTAGTAGCTTGGAGCGCCAGGTGATCGACCTTGTCCAAGGTCTCCACTGTCGTAAGCCATTGTCACTCCTCCACAGTGAACTTGGCAGAGCCGGTGTGCAGTAAAGGTGTATATGCAGCACCGCCTCTTCCTGTCCCCATCCTTTGAAGTCCATCTAGCACTCCATGGACCTCCTCCAAGATCTGAATGCTGTCATAGACATCACCACTCCGCATTTTTTGGGAGCGGCTGAGGCAGGTGGTCGAGGTGGCACATGCTGCCCTGGCGGCAAAGACATCATTTGCCTCTGCAGGGCGACAATAGCCTGTGTCTGGACCGACAGCAGCTGCTGAGCCTGCTCCATTGCTGTAGGCACTCGTTGAGGCCAACGCCTAGACCGTGGTGTAGTAAGGAAGTGGGCCATCGAGATTCTATGGCCAAAAGTCACCACTCACTGCACCATGTAAGGGATAAGAGTGCCATTTGCAGAGATGTATACTTCCTTTTACTTTGTCTGAAGCAGACTGCCCGTACAGCATGGTTATGGTGCCGGCTGATTGCCAGTAGCCCAACATATCATACATGTACTTTACATTTATAAGTCACTAACACAACAAAAGCATGTCCTTACACTCACCATCACTTTGTCAATGCATCACTGGTCATCCTGAGAGGAAGTTAAAGGACCCATAAATAACGCATCTTTCTTTTTCGGGAAATTGAAAAAAAAAATAATAAAGTTTAACATTTCTTGTATGATTCTATATGACAGGAACATTATCCCATATTCCTACATATATAATTAATGCATTTAACGAAATAAATCATGAGTATAATTTGGTGGTGGTTGGTATTTACCAAATTGCGGTCCTAGGAAAGTACTTATGAGCCTCCTTTATCTACCACGAAAAGAAATAACGTTTACCACGTGGCATCAGGACAATCTGTGCATACTGTATGTGTGCAACAACTTAACTTGCTCTCGTGCCCATGCTCTTGAATATTCCGAGTCTTCCACCTTCTTGCTTCGATTCAATAGTCACACTTTAACTAAATTCATCTGTGCTGTCTTTCTCTTCCCCTAACTCCTTTGGCTATAGTAAATGCTTTGACTATTTAACTTCCACAGTGAAGCACATTTTGTCCTTCACGGGGACCTCAATCCTTGGATATTTCAATGTTCACTACCAGCTTTTTCTTTCCTCTTCCTTCACTGACCATTCTGGTGAACTAGCCTTCAACTTTGTTATCATTCATGATGATGCAACATCCTGCTCGTATTCTGACCGCCATGGAAATAAGCTCAACATTCTTTATCTTTTTCTTACCTCTAATCCTTCTGCTTATGCTGTTGCTCTATCCTCTCTGTTGGGCTCTTCTAATCATAACCTCATATCTATATCTTGTCTTATATCTCCAATCCCTCCTCAGGATCCCCCAAAGGGGAGGTGCCTCTAGCGGTTTGCCTCTCTGTCAGTTTGGGGGACCTGAGAGGATATTATGCTGATTTTCCCTAGAATGAATACTATTTCCATGTTAGAGACCCATCTCTGTGTGCTGAACACATAACAAAGGCGATAGTGTCTGGCATGGAGGTGTATATTCTTCATTTTTTTCTCAACCTAAAACTTCTAAGCCTTGGTTTAACACAGGAGGAGGTAGTAGACACCTACGGAAACGACAGTTTACTCCCAGCGAGGTCTAACAGCAGTAGTTCAGGGGGTGCTGTGAACTTTCCATCAAAGCTAGTTGCGATCTCGCTAAACGTTTACCTTTGTGTCTCATAACTCAAGGGGGCAGTCACGGTCTGCCTTCTGAAAACAACTCTCCTTCTTCACTTAAAACTACATGCACTTACCACACATACACTGTTCACTTAAAAAAAAAAAAAAAAAAAAAACGACTCCAAACCCAGCCTCGGAGTCCATTTCTGTGGTGGGGACAAGAAATATCCCAAGTCAGACTCCTCTCTTGACGATGACCCCAAATGTCTTGACACTTCCCTCAACTTTTTCTACATTAACTTCTGCAAAATTCGCGGTCATAGATTTAATTTTCAATCTCTGCAACACCACCTTTCCTCTACTAAACCTCATCTTCTTTTCCTCACCAATACACAGCTGTCTGATGCTACTGACTGTAGCCCCTTCTCTGTTCCCTCCTTTCTCTATTATAATTTTCGTTCCAAAGGTGGATGTCGCGTCTATATGCGCAAAAACTTAACTTGCTCTCGTGCCCACGCTCTTCAATCTTCCAAGTTTTCCACCATCTGGCTTCGACTCAATAGTCACTCTCGAACTAAATTTATCTGTGCTGTCTGTCCCTCCCCTAACTTCTCTGACTATGGTAAATTGTTTGACTATTTAACTTCCAAAGTAGAGCATATTCTGTCCCTCTACCCTTTCAAGGAGATCTCCATTCTTGGAGATTTCAATGTTCACCACCAACTTTGGCTTTCCTTTCCCTTTACTGACCATCCTGGTGAACTAGCCATCAACTTTGCTATCCTCCATTACCGAGAGCAACAGGTGTAACACCCTACTCGTATTTATGGCCGTTTTGGAGACACGTCCAACAATCTTGATCTCTTCTTTATCTCTAATCCTTCTGCTTATGCTGTTACCCTATCTTCTACGTTGAGCTCCTCCAATTACAATCTCATTTCTGTATCTTTTCCTATTTCTCTAATCCCTTCCCAGGGTCCCGCTAAGTGGAGGTGCCTCTGGTATTTTACCTCTGCCAGTTGGGGAGACCTGAGGAGGTATTATGCTAATTTTCCTTGGAATAATTACTGTTTCCGTGTGAGAGACCCGTCTCTTTATGCTAAACGCATAACAGAGGTGATAGTATCTGGTATGGAAACGTACATTCCTCATTCTTTCTCTCAACCTAAACCTTCTAAACCTTGGTTTAACACGGCATTTTCTCGTGCTATACATGATAGAGATGCTACCCTCAAAAGGTACTTGAGCCTTTCATCTCCTGAATCTCACACAATTTATATTTCTGCCTGGAATCATGCCAAATCTGTTCTTCAACTTGTCAAACACTCAGAAAATGTAAAAATCTTTGAAACTCAAACTCCCCTCAAGACTTCTGGCATCTTGCCAATAACATCTTTTCCTCCTATATTTCATCCTGATGGCGCCACTGCCATCTCTTCTGTCACTAAAGCTGAAAATTTCTCTCAAACTTTTGCTAACAACTCCACCTTGGATGATTCTGAGCTTGTCTCTACCTCTCCTCCTCCCTCTAACTATTTCATGTCTTCAATCAAAATTCTTCGTAATGATGTTTTCCATGTCCTCACTGGTCTAAAACCTCGGAATGCTTACAGACCTGATGGGGTCCCTCCTATTGTTCTCTCAAAACTGTGCTTCTGTGGTTGCACCTTGCCTGGCCAATCTATTTCAACTTTGTCTATCGAGTTCAACGTTTCCTTCTTGCTGGAAGTTTTTTTTTCTATACCATGTGGGCTTTTCACGGGAATTTATGGGCTAAAGGGGGATACTTTTTAAAGTACCTCCAATCTTAAAGCCCACCCGCTAGGAAACCGTTGCCCTGAGTGAGGAAGCCCAGCCTACACTCGGACCGTGGACAGGATTCGAACCCGTGCGCTTGGAGACCCTTCGGACCCCAAAGCACGCACGGTTCCACTGTAACACTACATTCTGCCTGTTCCTAAAAAGTTTTTATTTCTCAAACTACCATCCTATATCTTTAAGCTTTTGCTTGTCTAAAGTTTTGGAATCTATCCTGAATAGGAAGATCCTTAAAAATCTGTCACTTCACATTCATCTATCTGATGGCCAGTATGGCTTCTGCCAAGGTCGCTCTACTGGTGGTCTTCTGGCTTTCGTTACTGAATCTTGGTCATCCTCTTTTTCAGATTTTGGTGAATCATTTGTTGTCGTGTCAGACATATCTAAAGCTTTTGATAAAGTCTGGCATAAAGCTTTCATTTCCAAACTACCATCCTATGGTTTCTATCCTTCTTTCTGCAACTTTATCTCAAGTTTCCTTTCCGACCGTTCTATTGCTGCTGTGGTAGATGGCCACCGTTCTTCTCCTAAATCTATTAATGCTGGTGTTCCTCAGGGTTTTGTTCTGTCACCCACTCTCTTTCTACTGTTCATAATGATCTTTTAAAACATGCTTCTTGCCCTATCCACTCCTACACTGATGATACCACCTTACTTCTTTCCACTGTTACGGCCCGCCCGTAACATACTCCACTACCATCCCCTCCTCCGCTTGTTACCTCGTTCGCCACCTCTCCGCCTCCCCTTCCACGTCACCGTCTCGTGAACCTTCCACGCCACCGTCTCATGAACCTTCCACGCCACCGTCTCATGAACCTTCCACGTCACCGTCTCATGAAGCCCGCTACTATCCCGAAGTTGGATTCACGCGGTCCCATTCGACTCCAGCGGAAGTGTTAAAGCAAGCTTGGCTTTCTAGAAAGTCAAGTCGAGGTCCAGGCCTCAACCAGTGAACACAACGCCTCTTGGGACTACCGTGGGATCAACCATCACCCAGCACTTCACCACTGCGACACCGCATAAGTATCACTTCCCCTCGTCCGTTTTTTCCACATTGCCTCCATATAGGATTAGGATTATTGTTAGGTATTAAGTTGGGTTCTTTATTGTTGTATTTATTTCTGTGTTATATGTATATATGTATGTCATTTTCCTGTGTTTCATGTTATATGTGTTTCATGTTTCATGTCATATCTATGTGTCAGTTTCATTATGGGTTATTAAAATAGCTTTTTAAAGTGCCCCCTTTGCATTTCCTCACCAGTTGAACCTGCAGTGTTTTTTTTTATTGTTATTGTTTACTGGCTCCCCGATGCCAATCTTACCCGTTTAACCGGTGAACGTAACACCACGTCCTTTCACAGACGACCAACCCTTCAGGAATTCAACAGATCACTCAGGGACGCTACAGAACGCCTGATTTCTGATTTTTCTAAGATTTCTGATTGGGGGTAGAAATAACTTAGTAGTTTTCAATACCTCAAAAACTCAATTCCTCCATCTACCATTTCAACACAACCTTCCAGACAACTATTCCCTCTTCTTCAATGACACTTAACTGTCTCCCTCTTCCACACTGAATATGCTCGGTCTATCCTCTACTTATAATCTTAACTGGAAACTTCACATCTCATCTTGCTAAAACAGTTTCTATGAAGTTAGGCGTTCTGTGGCGTCTCCGCCAGTTTTTCTCGCTCCTCCAACTGCTTACTCTGTACAAGGGCCTTATCCGCCCCCTGTATGGAGTACTCTCCGCATGTTTTGGGGGTTCTACTCATACAGCTTTATTAGATAAGGTGGAATCAAAAGATTTTCGTGTCATAAATTCCCTTTCTCTAACTGACTGTCTTCAGCCTCTTTCTCACCGCCGGAATGTTGCATCTCTTGCTATCTTTTATCGCTATTTTCATGCTAACTGCTCTACTAATCTAGCTATTTTCATGCAAACTGCATGCCTTCCTTCCTGCGACCTCGGTGCAAAAAGCTTTCTTCTTCCTCTCACCCCTATTCTGTCCAACTTTCTAACAAAAGAGTTGACCAGTACTGTTCTATATGTCCGTAAAAAGACAAGGAAGAGCCTTCAAGCTTAGGCTTTATTCGACTAAATCTTGACAGTGCTCGAGGAGAGAGAGCAGGAGGCCGACTGACCAGTGAGTGCAAG
Source organism: Portunus trituberculatus (assembly GCF_017591435.1). Lineage (NCBI taxonomy): Eukaryota > Metazoa > Arthropoda > Malacostraca > Decapoda > Portunidae > Portunus > Portunus trituberculatus. The sequence continues at coordinate 1,407,333 of NC_059261.1, read as the reverse complement.
GCAGGCAAACTTATCACCTGCTAAAGAGGGCTGTGAAGCAAAGCTCGAGCTCAGCGAGATACATGAACTTATCATGAACTTAATAGATTAACAATTCACTTTATATTACAAGTACTCTCTGTCTTTCATATCTTTCTTTAGTAAACTCTGGAACTCCCTACTTCTTATGACTTGACTTCATTCAAGAGGGAGGTTTCAAGACATTTGTCCCTATTCTTTAGGAGACTGGCCACTGAGTGGGCTATTTTTCTTTATATTTTTGTTGCCCTTGGCCAGTCCTCCTTTCTTACACACACACACACACACACACACACACACACACACACACACATATATATATATATATATATATATATATATATATATATATATATATATATATATATATATATATATATATATATATATATATATAGTGGCACTAGTGGATGACTTGCCACTGTTGGAAGTTAATTTCCTCTGAGAGAATGACATGGCAGGAGAGAGAGTTTGGCTGCAGCCCTCACCCACACATTAAGTCCCAAACAAGGAGGCTGCTGAGAATGTTGACCCTGTTGATTATGTTAGTTGCTCTAAGGAGAAGCGAATGCCCTGGCATCAAAATATGACACTGTAAAAATACACAAAAAACTGTTGATATCCATAGAAAATGAAATTGCATTGGAGCAGACTTACCCATCTGAACCACCTTGTCACCTCTCGGCCCACCACGTCTCCCACATTGAAGAGGAGGAAGGTTATGGTGGGCTGGAAGAAGACTTCTGTCCAGCGAGACTTCGGTAATGTAGAGGTGATATAGATGACTATATTTGGAAAGACTGCAAGGGTAATGAACAGCGTCACACTAACTGTCATCCCCATCTTCCATATCTGAAAAACCATAATTACATTTTCTACAATTATTATTCAGCTGATAAACTCACCGCAAACTTTAATAATGCACCAATTTACTTTCATAATATATTCAAATAACAAATAATCCAAAGAAAACTAAATAACAAACATGCTATAAATCTTATTAACAAAAACAGTTAAAAGATTAAAAAAAGAAATTTTATTATCAGAATATTATGAAGAAAAACAATTCAAAAGTAAGAAAATACGAAGTAATATATATATATATATATATATATATATATATATATATATATATATATATATATATATATATATATATATATATATATATATATATATATATATATATATATATATATATATATATATATATATACAAACCAGTTTCTCCATTTTTTCTATAATTGGTGGTTTTGAGTATGAAGTCATTGTTGACATTAATGTTGTTCCTACTTTCACACTGGCCCGAATCTTCGCTTCATTACTCCGAAGGGTACGAAGGGTCCTCCCACTTATGCCCATTGCTTGAACAATCACCATGTCCTCTGCCTGTTTCTATACCTGTCTAGCACTTCCATCTTCTGTTCCAGGGTTATGGGTTTCACTGATTTCTTGGCAGCACTTTCTGCATCTTGAGATGGTAGAACACGCTTGGGACCATGATACAAATGTAAAGAAATGATGATATTGTACAGCAGAGCGGCATCAGTGTTGTTGTTAGGTAGCACAACAGTGGCTACTGACTTGTTTGAGCGGGCCAGCGGCACATGGGAACTTATGTGAGACCTCTGGTGGCCTCTCAATGAGCCTCTCAATGAAATATTGCATATAAGTGCAAAAAAAAAAAAAAAAAAAAAAAAATGTGAATAAATCATTTGTTTGGATTTTGGACTTTGTGTAATTTAAAAAATTGGTAAAACAAACTCGCATAAAATGAGTTACCTATATATATATATATATATATATATATATATATATATATATATATATATATATATATATATATATATATATATATATATATATATATATATATACAGATAACTCATTTTATGCAAGTTTGTTTTACCAATTTTTAAAATTACACAAAGTCCAAAATCAAACAAATGATTTATTTACATTTTTTTTTTTTTTTTTTTTTTTGCACTTATATGCAATATTTCATTGAGAGGCTCATTGAGAGGCCACCAGAGGTCTCACATAAGTTCCCATGTGCCGCTGGCCCGCTCAAACAAGTCAGTAGCCACTGTTGTGCTACCAACAACACTGATGCCGCTCTGCTGTACAATATCATCATTTCTTTACATTTGTATCATGGGTCCCAAGCGTGTTCTACCATCTCAAGATGCAGAAAGTGCTGCCAAGAAATCAGTGAAACCCATAACCCTGGAACAGAAGATGGAAGTGCTAGACAGGTATAGAAACAGGCAGAGGACATGGTGATTGTTCAAGCAATGGGCATAAGTGGGAGGACCCTTCGTACCCTTCGGAGTAATGAAGCGAAGATTCGGGCCAGTGTGAAAGTAGGAACAACATTAATGTCAACAATGACTTCATACTCAAAACCACCAATTATAGAAAAAATGGAGAAACTGGTTTTGACTTAGGTAGACCATGAAAACCAGTCTAATGTTCTGGTAAGCATGATCCTTATTCAAGTTAAGGTCAGGTTCATATATGACAATCTCTAACAGGATGATAAGAAATCCTTCAATGCAAGCTCAAGTGTGGTTCGCCAACTTCAAAAAGAGATAAAGATATGACATCAAGATGACTGGTGAAGTAGCTAATGCTGACAAGAAAGCTGCTAATAAATACCTTGCCATCCTTAAAATTATCATTGAAGAAGGAAACTAACCAAATAAGTGTTCAACAAAGATGAGGCTGGTTTATAACGAAAACAACTGTTCCACAGAGCATACTGTATTTGACGGCATATAGGACACACCTTTTTCCTAATTGAGACTCTCCATAGGCTTACTATCTTCTCCCTCTCTGTCACTCACTAACTTAGCTTATGATCAGAACTTCTACCTACCTTAAGTGCAAGCATCATTATTTCCTTGCTGATATTATTATTATAACCAGTATTATCACTTTAAAAAATAATCATCGTAGAAATGAAAGCAGTCTAACATGTGAGGCTGTGACGCATGTCTATAAATATCAGCTGATCAGTCGGAGCCCTGAGAAATCACAAGAGGGAGAGGAGTCAGAGTTTGAATCACAGTAATAGGCAATGAAGGTACAAACAAACATATCTCTTGTTTAATTTATATTGGTTTTGTTTTTAAAAAACCTTTTCAAGGACACAATATTTGCATAAATCGAGTTACCCGTTTTTATTTATGTATGCATATATCTCTATCTATCTATCTATCTATCTATCTATCTATTTCCATGTAAATGAGAGAACTGCATAGATATATATATATATATATATATATATATATATATATATATATATATATATATATATATATATATATATATATATATATATATATATATATATATATATATATATATATATATATATATATATATATATATATATATATATATATATATATATATATATATATATATATATATATATATATATATATATATATATATATATATATATATATATATATATATATATATATATATATATATATATATATATATTGGAAAAAAGACCCACTGGAATTGCAGTCTCCAAAAAAAAACATTGAAAGAATTAGTCAAAAGCCTAGGACAAATGTCTTAACACCTCTCTCTTAAAAGAGATTCAGTCGTTGGAATATGGAAACATAAAAACAGGTAGGGAGTTCTAGAGTTTACCAATGAAAGGTATGAATGATTGAGAACACTGGTTAACTCTTGTTTTAAAGGGTTGGACAGAATAGAGATGAGAGGTAGAATAAAGCTTTGTGCAGCAGGGCTGCAGAAGGAGGGGAGGCATACAGTTACCAAGATCAGTATATCTGTTAGCATGAAAATAGCGATAAAAGATAAAGAAATGCAACATTTCGGCGTTGAGAAAGAGGCTGAAGACAATCATTCAGAGGAGGGGAGTTGATGAGACGAAAAGCTTTTGATTACACCTTATCTAATAAAGCTGTATGAGTGGAACCCCCAAACATGCGAAGAGTATTCCATACACAGACGGATAAGGTACAGAGTTAGTAGTTGGAATGGCGAGGAAAACTGGCGGAGACGCCGCAGAATGACTAACTTCATAGAAGCTGATTTAGCAAGAGATGAGGTGTGAAGTTTCCAATTAAGATTATGAGTAAAGGACAGACCGAGAATATTTAGTGTGGAAGAGGGAGACAGTTGAGTGTCACTGAAGAAGAGGGGATAGTTGTCTGGAAGGTTGTGTCGAGCTGATAGAGGAAGGAATTGAATTTTTGAGGCATTGAAAACTACTGTTTTCTCTGCCGAAACCAGAAATCTTAGAAGGATCAGAATTCAGGCGTTCTGTGGCGTCCCTGCGTGATCTGTTGACTTCCTGAAGGGTTGATCGTCTCTGAAAGGACGTGGAAAGATGTAGGATGGTATCATCAGTGTAGGAGTGGATAGGGCAAGAAGTTAGGCTAAGAAGGTCATTAATGAATAATAGAGAGTGGTTGATAGGAAAGAGCCCTGAAGAAGACCACTTATTAAATTTAGAAGAACAGTGGCCGTCTACCACAGCTGCAAAAGAACGGTCAAAAAGAAAACTGTGATCAATCGCAAATAACTTGGTACTCCGAAAAACCATGCAGTTCTGAAGGATCCTCCAACGAGTATTAACAAGGATATGATCGATCTCCTTCGAAATTAAGGAAGCAGCGAAATGAAGAAAATGATTGGCAAAACAAAGAGGCACGAAACGAATATATTAGGAAGGAGATAAATTTTGAAAGGGATGTAGTGAAGAAACGTGAAGAGGAACCCAAGTTTTTTTTTTTTTTTTACGAGTACAAGTATATAAATGGAATGATAACGAACTGAGAGACGATCATTAAGTTAATTAAAGTAAATAGGGTTTGTTCGTGGGGAACCTCAGCTTCAGTAGAAACAGAATAGCCAGCGTTGACACAAACATTTTATTTTCTAACCATTTTCTTCTTTATATATTCTTCCTTATATATTTTCTCTGACCACTAAACTTGAGGATAAAGTAAACAGATTCCTGAGTAAATTAGATCTTTAAAAGTTTTAAATGATTCAGAGTCGAAGTCTCTAAAACCCACTGGTTCATCCCCAGCAACCCTTTATGGTCTCCCCAAGGTTCATAAGGCCTCTGTCCCATTCAGACCCAAAATGGCGACATACAACACCGCCACATATAAACTTTTGAAATTTTTAGTACCGATTTTAAGTCATTTAACCACTAATGAATATACAGTAAAAAAATTCGTATGAGTTTGCCAATTTCCTGTCAACTTGCAACATACCAGATTCCTACTAAATGTGTAGCTATGATGTTACTTCCCTTTTCACAAATATATCTCTTGATGAAACCATAGGTATCTGCACCAGTCTCTTATAACAAGGAACAAATGTGTTCATGGGTTTGACAAAGACTATGCTTAAAGATATGGTCAACTTATGTGTAAAAGATTGCTTATTCATTTTCAACCGTAACCTTTACAAACAAATTGATGGGGTAGCTATGGGATCACCTTTAAGCCCTACACTTGCCAATGCTTTTTTATATTAATATGAAAAACTCTGGCTTAAAAACTGTCCAGAAGAGTTTAAGCCATTAATTTACCGTAGATATGTAGATTACACATTTGTTATTTTTAAAGACCAGGCTCATGCCCCTTTGTTTTTAAATCACCTTAACAAACAACATTTAAATATAAATTTCACTATTGACTCAGAAGTAGATTCGAAACTCCCGTTCTTAGATTTATTAATTGACAAAAGTGATAATAAGATTCAGTTCTCAGTGTTTCGTAAACCTACCTTTTCTGGATCCAGCTTTGGAACAAAAAGACAATTGAAAAGTAGAAGGGAACAGAGAAGAGGCTACTGTCAGTTGCCTCATACAGCTGTGTTTCAGTGAGGAAAAGATGAGGTTTAGTAGAGGAGAGGTGGTGTTCCACAGATTGAAAATTAGATCTAAGACCGCGAATGTTGCAGAAGTTAATGTAGAAAAAGTTGAGGGAGGTGTCAAGACATTTGGGGTCGTCATCAAGAGAGCAGTCCGACCTGGGGACATTTTCGATCCCCTCCCCAGAAGGGGACTCCGAGGCTGGATCAGTGTTTGTGGAACATTAAGAAGTTCAATTTTCCACATTGGACAGTGGACATCTGGAACGGACTAAGTGAAGAGATTGTAGCAGCAGAAAGTGTGCACAAATTTAAGGAAAAGTTGGACAAAAGCAGTTATAGGAAATAGGTCACTATGAGCCTAGCTCGAACCCTATAATATACAACTAAGTAAATACACACACAGTGCAGGTCCTGTCTCCATATGGTAAAAAGGAGGATTTTAAAAAGGTAAACACTCATAAAATCATGGCTATGGCTTACACTTTGAATGACAAAGGAGGTGCGTGGATCACCTTTTCAGGGTTTTAGCGATGATACAAATAAGGAACTGAATGTAAAAATGCAGCTTAGAAAAATGAACTTAATGGAAAGTAGTCTAAGTGACCTTATAGAAAAAGGGATTAATGTGGAAAAGAGGCAACATGATTTGGAAAAGTAAAATAAAGTGCTGGAAACCCAGGGTGTTGAGTTAATAGAAAAGATAAAAGAAAGCAGAGTGTTAGTAATGATACCGGAGAATGAAGTAATAGGAATGAAAGATGAACATCTCGAATGGAAAATGGAAAGAGAAGAAAAGTTAGTTTTAAGGAAATCATGGAAACACAACTAAAATAAAAGGTAGACCTAACCAAAGAAATAGTGAAGGTAATCAAACAAAAGGAACTGACGATGAAGGATACAGTGGACAAGAAAATGAGTATAGATATCTATGGATTCAATGAAGAAAAAAGAACCTGTAAAATTAAAGCGTGAGAATGAACAAATAAAAAAAAAAAGTTAGCAGAGGATGTTGTAAAAAGTGTTCAGGGAGAAGATGAAGACTAGATAGGTTAAATTGAGGAAATTCACAGACTAGGAAAATATACAGAGGGAAAGCACAAACAGAAGAGGCTGACATGTTATCGTATGCATGGACTCTTGACGCGATGAATCAATGCAATAAAATTTGGGACATGAATAAGGAGGGGAGAAATAAGATAAATGAACTTATAAAAGAGGCAAAGAAAAAAAAAAAACGAGAAGAGATCGAAGGAAGAGAAGTTCTATTGGAAGGTCAAGGACGAAAGGATGAGGAAGTGGTACCTGACAAGAAAAGAATAATAAGAGTCAGTAATATAATTATAAACGTTAAATGGTTAAATGTTTTTGACCAAGAAGAATAGAGCAGTGGAAAATGTAGAGAAGGGAGAAGGTATGGCAGAAGTAATAGGAAGTTTTCAGAACTAGCGGTTGTTACCAGATGGTAGCACAACACATGTCTCCTTTGTTCATACAAGGGTGAGATACCTACAGTATCATTTCATAGACTTAGAGATGCAATAAGTCGATATTATATATTTTTCTACACATTTGCTTTTATTTAGTAACAGGTAAAATCAAACCCTAAATGTCTGTAAGTTTAGTTTCTAGTAAATTGGCATTGAGGCTTATTTGTTTATCTCCACATTTCGAAAAGAGTACACCCTTGATCGGAAGTGTATTGATCCAGTTGAGAATAAACGTGAAGACAACATGTCTGTGTCACTTAAAAGTCCAAATCATACAGATCAACTTACTAGTAAATGGAAATAACAATTCTAATTAAGAATAGGCAACTCGAGTATCCTGGCCTGCCTAGCTGTTTAACTTAACAAACACAGTGTTAGACAACCAGTTAATCCCTGCTGCGATATTTATGCCACTATGCCATGACGAGGAGGAAAGCTTCACATATTCCTCTCCTCACTCAACAGTAGTCTTGTGATTTGCTTGTTTTGTGCTTGACTGTTTTGTCAAGTCTTGATCTTGACTTGTGAAAGCGATGATAAAATCTCCACGAAAATAGCTATACGTATACATATATGACGATGTTACTGAGTAAGCTGGGTATATAAAACATTAAAAGTTTTTATTTTTTCAGTGTCCAAATCAGTAGATTTTAGACTTATATGCCGCATTTAAGATATTGGTAGCTATACAACAAGATATATTCACAAAAATATTTCTGTTTTGACCAACTTCTCCCAAAATTATCAATACAAGATATTTAAAAGTAGATACAGAATATCAACAGTATCACAATAATCAATGTTCTATGCATTTGTATGCAACTGTGATTTAACACAACAATATTTTAGCTCATGTCAGTACGGGACATGAAGCAGCGGTGATATCTGGTGGATTAGTTCTGAAAACTCCCCATTATGATTAAGATAAAACGAAAGGCAAAGGAAAAAGAGATTTTACAATAGCATATATACCACCAAATGCAAGGAATCAAGATGAGTACAAAGATATGTTAAGAGACACGGGAAATTATTTAGAGAAAATACTAGCACAGAATAGAAATGTAACACTTATGGATGACTTCAATTGCAAGGAGATATGCTGGGAAAACTGGTCAACGCAAAAAGAGTCGTTATGCGACCCAATGCATTGGGGAAACTATAAAAGTTGGTGGAAATGAGGAGGCATCAAGACTGGACTTATTGTTTACAAAAGGGGTTGACATCATTGAAGAAATAAATGATCAGCGCCCACTGTAGAAGCAACCATCTATTAATTGAATTTTACCTGGACAGCGGCTTAACAGAAAAGGGGAACAAACTTCACAGGAATAGAAGATGTAATAACAGAAAGACAGATTTCACAAAGTTGAGGGAATACTTTGGAGAAGGTGAGTGGAACCAACTGTACATAGCAAATATTGTAAAGGTAAAGTGGGATATATTTATGAACATTTATAATGAATTGATCAGCAAATATGTTCCTAAAATTAAAACCATTGTGGAGAAGAGGAAGGAAGACTGGTATAACACAAGATGTAAACCACCAAAAGGAAAAAAAAAAAAAAAAAAAAAAGCAGTACGGAATAGATGAAGAAAAAATGGAGGACTTAAGAACTGGGAAGAATTTAAAGCTGTAAGAAATGTATATGTTCAAACCATAAGAGAGGAACAAAGGAACTATAAGAAAGATATAGTTGACAAATGCAAAATCAAGCCGAAACTTTTGTAGATATGTTAACAGAAAAATGAAAATAAAGCAAAAAATAAAAGATTAAAAGATAATAATGTCAAATACGAAGATGCAAGATCACAGGCAGAAATAATGAAGAAGTGCTTTCAGTTGCTATTCACCAAAGAAAATAAGTTTGAAAGGACGCAAACAGGTCACAAGGACAAGGAAACGAGGAAGATCCATGTGCAAGTCAAAGAAATGAAGAAGGTCATGAAAACGTTCTATGTGTGTGAATAAGGCTCAAGAACCAGACGGGGTGTCAAATTTGAAACTGAGGTAATGTCATGACCAGCTGACAGAGATATTACATGATATCATAGTATATTCTTTTAAGGAAGGTAAAAACCCTCTAGATTGAGAAAGGGCCAATATTGTACCAATTTTCAAGGGAGGTAACAAAGAAGAATCACTGAACTATAGACCAGTGTCCCTAACAAGCGTGGTGACAAAAATAGCAGAAAATAGTTAAGGACAGATGGATGGAACAGCTTTAAGAGTCACAAACATTGACTGGACGACAGTTTGGTTTCAGAAGCGGAAGACCTTGGGTCACAAACTTATTGAGTTTCTACAGTAGAACAATAGATATAATTCAGGAGAAAGACGGATGGGCAGACTGTGTCTACTTGAATCTAAAATTAAAAGACAGAGAAATGAAAACATTGATAAAGGATGTAGAATCAAAATGGTTTAGAGCTATAAGGGGAGTCCCACAGGGAACAATCCTGGCCCCAGTAATGTTCATAATGATATTGTAGACGAGGTGGACAGTTATATAAGCTTATTTGCTACACCAAATTTATCTGTGTTGTCTATTTCTCCCCTAATCCTCTGTCTATTTAACTTACAAAGTGGAGCACATTCTGTCCCTCTACTCTTTTGTGGCCATCACCATCCATGGAGATTTCAATGTTCACCACCAGCTTTGGCTTTCCTCTCCCTTCACTGACCATCCTTGTGAACTGCTATCCTCCATGACCTAAAGCAGCGTTTCTCAATCTTTTACCCTTGCATAACCCTTAGAAATAAATTACATGTCTCAAGGAACCCCTGCACAAAAACAAAATTATATATCATATATTTTTCATTTTATTTTCGTCGTATTTCACATGACAAATATCATAATATAACTGTCTGGATAACTGGTTTCAGGAAAATAATATCTTATAATATCAAAATAACCAATAATTTATTATGTGTGTTTAGTTAAATTACGTATATGAAATAAAAAAAAAAGTTAAAAGTCCATTAGCTTATCTCACTTGTTCTGAACTAGAGTAACTGGTGCAACACTACTCGTATTCCTGACCATCTTGGACATACACCCAACATTCTTGGTCTTTTCTTTATCTCCAATCCTTCTGCTTATGATGTTACCCTATCTTCTCCATTGGGCTCCTCCGATCAGAGTTTCATTTCTATATCTTGTCCTATTTCTCTAATCCCTCACCAGGATCCCCAAAACCAGAGAAGCTCTGGCGTTTTGCCTCTGCCAGTTGGGGGGACCTGAAGAGGTTTTATGTTAATTTTCCCTGGAATGATTACTGTTTCTGTGTCAGAGACCCATCTCTTTGTGCTGAAAGCATAACAGAGGTGATAGTGTCTGGCATGGGTATACATTTCTCATTCTTTGTCTCAACCTAAACCTTCTAAGCCTTGGTTTAACATCACTTGTTCTCGTACTATACATGATAGAGAGGTTGTCCACAACCGGAACTTGAGCCTTCCATCTCCTGAATCTCATGCACTTTATATTTCTGCCTGAAATCATGCCAAGTCTGTTCTTCAACTTGCCAAACACTCTTTCATAAATAGAAAATGTCAAAACCTTTCAAACTCCAACTCCCATCGTGACTTCTGGCATCTACCCAAAAACATCTGAAATAACTTTACTTCTTCATCTTTCCCTCCTTTATTTCATCCTGATGGCACCACTGCCATCTCTTTTGTCTCTAACGTTGAACTCCTCTCTCAAACCTTTGCTAACAACACCTTGGATGATTCTGAGCTTGTTCCTTCCTCTCCTCTTCCTCTGACTATTTCATGCCTACAATAAGAATTCTTTGTAATGATGTTTCCCATGCCCTCGCTGGCGTAAACCCTCAGAAGGCTTATCAAGCTGATGGGGTCCCTCCTATTGTTCTCAAAAACTGTGCTTCCGTGTTGCACCTTGCCGGAAGCACTCTTTCAACTTTGTCTATCGACTTCTACCTTTCCTTCTTGCTGGAAATTTGCCTACATTCAGCCTGTACCTAAAAAGGGTGACCATTTTAGTCCCTCTAACTACCGCCCTATAGCTTTAATTTCTTGCTTATCTAAAGGTTTTAAATCTATCCTCAATAGTGACATTTTTAAACATATATCACTTTACAATATTCTATCTGATCGTCAGTATGGCTTCCACGTTAGACATATCAAAAGCTTTCGGTAGAGTTTGGCACAAAGCTTTGATTTCAAAACTGTCCTACAGTTTCTATCCTTTTCTCTGCAACTTTATCTCAAGTTTCCTTTCCGACCGTTTTTTTGCAACCGTGGTAGACGGCCACTGTTCTTCTCTTAAATCTATTAACAGTGATGTTCCTCAGGGTTCTGTCCTGTCACCCACTCTCTTTCTCCAATTCATTAATGACTTCTTGCCCTATCCACTCCTACGCTGATGATACCATCCTACATCTTTCCATGTCTATTCAGAGACGTCCAACCCTTCAGGAAATCAACAGATTACGCAGTGACGCCTCAGAACACCTGACTTCTGATCTTTCTAAGATTTCTGATTGGGACAGAGAAAACGTAATAGTTTTCAATGCCTCAAAAACTCAATTTTTTCATCTATCAACTCGGCACAACCTTCCTGTTGTTCAATAACACTTATTCATTAATGATCTTCTTAACCAAACTTCTTGCCCTATCCGGTCCTACGCTGATGATACCACCCAAAGTCTTTCCATGTCCTTTCAGAGATGAACAACCCTTCAGGAAGTCAATAGATTACCCAGGGACGCCTCAGAAAGTCAGACTTTTGATCTTTTTAAGATTTCTGAATGGGGCCCGAAGAAACTTAGTAGTGTTCAATGCCACAAAAACTTAATTCCTCCATCTATCAACTCGACACAAACTTTCAGACAACTATCCCCTCTTCTTCAATGGCACTCAACTCTCTCTCTCCTCTACACTGAATATCATCGGCCTGTCCTTTACACATAATCTTAACTGGAAACTTCACATCTCATCTTTTATCTATTGCTTCTATGAAGTTAGGCGTTCTGCGGCGTCTCCACCAGTTTTTCTCACTCTTCCAACAGCTAACTCTGTACAAGTGCCTTATGCGTCCTTGTATGAAGTAATCATCGCATGTTGGGGGTTCCACTCACACAGTTTTATTAGATGCAGTGGGATCAAAAGCTCTTCGCCTCATCAACTCCCCTCCTCTGACTGACTGTCTTCAGCCTCTTTCTCACTGCCAAAATGTTGCATCTCTTTCTATCTTTTTATTGTTATTATCATGCTTACTGTTCTACTGATGTTGCTAACTCCTATTCTCCCCTGTTTCTGCGGCTTTGCTGCACAAGGCTTTCTTCTTTCTCTCATCCCTAATCTGTCCAACTCCTTAATGTAACAATTAACTAGCATTTTTAATCATTCATACCTCTCTCTGGTAAACTCTGGAACTCCTTGCCTGCTTCTCTATTTCCATCTTCCTATGACGTGACTTCTTTTATGAGAGAAGTTTCAAGACATTTGTCCTTGAATTTTGGATAACTCACTTCACCTATAAGGGAACTGGCGACACAGTTGTATGTTAGTATGTCCTTTACGTACTGCCCGTGCTCCGTTTTCTGTAAAACATTCTATGTATAGAATCAGTTTGGCTGGCTTGAGGTGACGTCACGTCTTCCCCTCACTTCTCGCTCGGCCGCCGCCTCAGGTCACACGTACGCCTCAGCCTCTCGTTTGCTCGGCTATAGCTGTTGTGTCTTGTGATACTATTAAATACACGTTCATAATGGACTCAGGTGTATCCATGCTACCCCTGCTTAAGGACAACTACCACAGTTGGCCTTTTCTTCCTTTTATATTGCCCTTGATCAGTTGCCCCTCATATATATATATATATATATATATATATATATATATATATATATATATATATATATATATATATATATATATAATCTGACCTTGATAAAAATTATCAAGGTGTTTTGTGTTTGGTGACTTCAATTTAAACTTGCTGAAGAGTAATGACAATGATGTCATATATGTTAATTTAATGCTTTCTTTCTCTCTATTTCCATTGATAAACAAACCAACCAGAGTCACTAACACTTCAGCTACTCTCATAGATCATGTTTGGATATCTCTTTTCGAAGAAAATATTTGTAACAACATTATTTTAACTGACATTTCTGATCATTTTCCAACATTATCACAATTCAAACTTAAATATACTGATTTACAACCGCAGTTTATCTATAAAAGATCAGTTTCTACAGCTGCCATGGAATCTTTTGCAAACGACCTCTGTTATTAATTGGAATTCTGTTTTAAGTTCTCATTCTTGTAATAACGCTTTTGATATATTTTTTCAGAATATTAAAAAATCTCTATGACAAAAATTTTCCAGTTAATAAGATTCGTCTTAATAATAAATACCAATTAAGCCCACATATTACTCCTGCATTAAAAAATAGTATAAAAGAAAAACACCGATTAGAGAGACTTTAAAAAAAATGGCCTTTAACTTATGGGGTTGCCTACAGAAAATATAGAAATAAATTAACTTCTGTCTTAAGAGCTGCAAGAAATAAATTTTATAAAGATCGTTTTACAGATAATCAAGGCAATCCAAAAGGTCAATGGAAAATAATTAATTCTCTTTTAGGTAAAATAAAATCTAATAATCGCACTGTTAACCTTGGCTCATCAAGCTCGGATATTTCTTCAAAATTTAATGAACATTTTTGAAACTCAATTTTACAATTGGTGATAGTGTGCATGATTATAAGAGATACTTAAACAACTCCCTAATTTTTCTCTGTATTTGTCCCCGACTAACAGCAAAGAAGTTGAGAAGGTTCTTTGCACTTTTGACACCGACACTCCAGGATACGATGATATATCTCCAAAAGTATTGAAATATTCTTCTTCTGTCATCTCTACTCCTTTGGCCCAAATAATTAACCTCTCTCTGCAAACTGGTACATTTCCTGATCAACTTAAAATAGCTAAAGTAATTCCTCTTCTTAAATCAGGCGATAGAAATAATATAAATAATTATCGATCCATTTCTGTACTTTCTGCATTTAGCTCAATATTTGAAAAAATAATTTCTTTTAGGCTTATTAATTATCTGGAACAAAATTGTTTATTAACAGAACACCAGCACGGTTTCAGAGCACACCATTCAACTGAAACTGCAATTTTGGAATTTATTAGAAAAGTATATGCATGTCTAGAGGAAAAGTAATTTGTTTTGAGAGTTTTCTTGATTTTTCAAAAGCATTTGATACATTGGATCATGAAATTTTACTTAATAAACTGGAACATTTAGGTATTACGGGTATTCCAAACAAACTGTTTCGCTGTTATCTTTCTGGGCGGAAACAATGTGTATTTTGTAATGAAAAATATTCCTCTTTTCAATTTCTAACTAAAGGTGTACCACAGGATTCAGTTTTAGGTCCATTACTTTTTCTTATATATATTAATGATATTGTAAATGCCAGTAATAAATTTGACTTTGTTCTATATGCTGATGATACATCGCTACTAATTAAAGTTACCTACAAGTCACCATGATACCCAAGTTCTAGGTGGTTTCACCAAAGATGCGCTTGGGAACTGATATGGGCCCTAATATGGGTACCACTATAAATAAAATTGCCTGCGCCACTAATGGGCGGAAGCTGAACAGCGCTTCCTACATACTCTTCAAGTATGCATAGAGGCACTATAAGCCATAACACACACACACACACACACACACACACACACACACACACACACACACACACACACACACACACACACACACACACACACACACACACACACACACACACACACACACACACACACACACTTCTCGAAAGGTAAATTTTGTATTTTAAGAATAATGGTTTAATGCCTAGAATCGATCCTTCTCAGTAGCACATAAAACGACAACACATTGTGTTAATATAATCACATAACTTCACGTTTATAAAGTTTTGCCTGCGCAAGCCTTTTGTTGGCTTATAATAATGTTTTGAAAAACTCAGAATTTAGTCAGAAACAGTCCTATGAGCGGTTTTCCTCAGTCTTCTTCCTCCTTCTTGTGGCTGTTTGCAGTAGCAGGACATTGTAGGTCCTGTGAGAGTTGTGGTGTTTATAAGTCATGTGTCACGGACGTCCAGTGAGTGCTCACCATGCCTGTAGTTGTTAAATGACGTATCAGGGCAAAGCCAATCACAGACCTTCGCCTGTAAGACATCCAGTGAGAGGCCGCTATGCCGGAGGGGTACTTATAGTATTGCATTTGTTTCTCTTGAGAGATGATGAGCCACGTCATTTTCTACCATTTGCTAAGCTGCTTAAATCATGGACGCCCAGTGCTGACTGTGATCTGTTTTTTTTTTTATTTTTTTTTTTATTACCGCTACACCAGAAACGAAAAAGGCAGTTTCTACTGTGTGTGCATCATGAGTTGATTTTGCTTCCCAAATTGTTACTAATACCAGATAACAGGCATTTTTGTTATTTTCTTGAAGGGCTGCATTACGACAGCACGGTGTTAACCTGTTAGGAGGGAGCGCCTGTGGTAAGCATTGTTGTTTATGGTGAGCAACGTTGTCAATGCTTGGCTACATTTTGTTTATAGGTTAAAATTAGGTTAGGTTAGTTTTTTTTGGGGGGTGATATTTGGTTAGTAACCAGGGGGGGAAGGGTTATATGGTCATCTTACCTTTCGGAAGACATTGAAGTAGATTCTCCAAATG
>NC_059261.1:1296242-1386242 GCF_017591435.1 Portunus trituberculatus | reverse complement strand
TCAGGATGAAATAAAGGAGGAAAGATGAAGAAGTGAAGTTATTTGAGATGTTTTGGCTAGATGCCAGAAGTCACGAGGAGAGTTTGAGTTTGAAAGATTTTGACATTTTCTATTTATGAAAGAGTGTTTGGCAAGTTGAAGAACAGACTTGGCATGATTCCGGGCAGAGATATAAAGTGCATGAGATTCAGGAGATGGAAGGCTCAAGTACCTTTTGTGGGCAACCTCTCTATCATGTATAGCACGAGAACAGGCTGAGTTAAACCAAGGTTTAGAAGGTTTAGGTTGAGAAAAGAATGAGGAATGTACGCCTCCATGCCAGATACTAACACCTCTGTTATGCGTTCAGCACAAAGAGATGGGTCTCTGACACGGAAGCAATAATCATTCCAGGAAAATCAGCATAATACCTCCTCAGGTCCCCCAACTGGCAGAGGCAAAACGCCAGAGGCACCTTCGCTTTGGGGATCCTGTGAGGGATTGGAAAATAGGACAAGATACAGAAATGAGATTGTGATCGGAGGAGCCCAACGGAGATGAAAGGGTGACAGCATAAGCAGAAGGGTTAGAGGTGAGGAAGAGATCAAGAATGTTGGGCGTGTCTCCAAGACGGTCAGGAATACGAGTAGGGTGTTGCACCAGTTGCTCTAGGTCATGGAGGATAGCAAAGTTGAAGGCTAGTTCACCAGGGTGGTCAGTGAAGGGAGAGGAAAGCCAAAGCTGGTGGTGAACATTGAAATCTCCAAGAATGGAAATCTCAGCGAAAGGGTAGAGGGACAGAATGTGCTCCACTTTGGAAGTTCATTAGTCGAAGAATTTACTATAGTCAGAAGAGTTAAGGGAGAGATAAACAGCACAGATGAATTTAGTTTGAGAGTGACTGTTAAGTCGTAGCCAGATGGTGGAAAATTCGGAAGACTCAAGAGCGTGGGCACAAGAGCAAGTTAAGTCGTTGCGTACATACACGCAATATTCAGCTTTGGAACAAAAAAGACAATTGAAAAAGTAGAAGGGAACAGAGAAGGGGGTACTGTCAGTTGCCTCAGACAGCTGTGTTTCGGTGAGGAAAAGAAAATGAGGTTTAGTAGAGGAGAGGTGGTGTTTTACAGATTGAAAATTAGATCTAAGACCGCGAATGTTGCAGAAGTTAATGTAGAAAAGTTGACTTTGAGTTTGAGTGAAGAAGAAGAGTTGTCTTTAAAGGGCAGGCAGTGACTGCCCCCTTGAGTTGTGAGACAGAAAGGGAAACGTTCAGCGAGACCACAACTAGCTTTAATGGAAGGTTCACAGCATCCCCTGAACTAGTGCTATTAGATCTTTCTTGGAGTAAGTTATTGTTTCGGTAGGTGTCTACTACCTCCTCCTTATATATATATATATATATATATATATATATATATATATATATATATATATATATATATATATATATATATATATATTGTGAGGGCCACCGCATTATTTCCCCTTTATTTAATTATATTATATGTGTAGCCTCTGGCTACCCAGCGCGGGCCCCTCAGGCTGTTCTGTTGGGCAGACAACCCACCTCCCTCTCCCTGTTTCTCGTTGTCTGGCGAGTGTGTCAGTACCAAGGTAGTCTTCAGCGGAGGTGGACACGGACGCTCGTGGTTCTGGCACCGTGGCTCGTAGCTGTAGTCACCGGTGTGTTTTGGTGGGCGGCTGTGTGCCCCATCATCTTCTGTATAACTTCAGTAGTATGCTGTATTGTAGTGGTTGTAGCCACGCACGCTATTGAAAGCTGAGGAGTTTCATGCTGTAGGCCAGTGGTGCGTAGTTCTCGTCCGTCAGACTTGTCTGTGACGAGTATCTGGACTCTGTATGGTTGTTGTCACCCGTAGGTGGTGTCTGGGCTTGTGTGTATACCACCGGATGTGCTGTACACATCATATGTTGTAGTAGTCGTAGGCTAGGGGAGTCAGTCTGACAGGTGTTAGGAAGCACTTGTCGTAGTAGGATAGTATAGTAATATACTGCGCGTGTTGTCCCAGTCTGTGATTTATCACAGTCTGTGGGCAAGGCGTGTGAGAGGCACTAATACTTCATAGAAGTGGGTGGAATTGTCCTTGTGGGCGGTTTCTCTAGGGGGTATTAAGGCCTCGCCCTGTTACACATAACATCTACCATTTATAAATTCTACTTGGTTGGGTACAGGAGGAGAAGGAGTTGCTAAGGAGATTCCCTTACAGTGGGGGAAGTTATACACTGTTGGCGACCTTTAAAGAATCTGAGGGTTACGGCTGCTGTGATTTATAGTAGTGGGGACTCGGTGGAGTGTTATATTCCCCACTGTACTGTACCGTAACAAACTGGCGATTTTGCCAGGATAACATACTCCTCAGTGAGCAGCAGCAGATAGTCACAGCTAGAGTGGCGTACGTAACAGAAAGTTGGCGACCTCGCCAGGATAACACTCTAGTGACTTGTAGCAGTTAACCGCAGCCGTGACCGTAACAAATTTATATATATATATATATATATATATATATATATATATATATATATATATATATATATATATATATATATATATATATATATATATATATATATATAGACACATACACACACACACACACTCACATACACAAACACACACACAGTATTGCCAACTTTGTTCTAAAGCTGGATGTTGCGTCTATGTGCACAACGACTACTTTCTTTATCCTCATTTTCGCTGTACAGCTGGATGTTGCATCTATGTGCGCAATGACTTAACTTGCTCTCCTGCCCATGCTTTTGAATCTTCCGAGTTTTCCACCACCTGGTTTCGACTCCTGTCTAACTATACTTATCTATGCTGTCTATCTGTTCCCCAACTCCTCTGACTAAAGAAAGTACGTACTTTCACTATTTATCTTCCAAAGTGGAGCACATTGTATCCCTCTATCCCTTTGCAGAAATCTCTATTTTTGGAGATTTGAATGTTCACCACCGGCTTTGGCTTTCTTCTCCTTTCACTGACCATCCTGGTGAACTATTCTTCAACTTTACTATCCTCCAAGACCTAGAGTAACTGGTGCAACACCTTTCTCGTATACCTGACCATCTTGGAGATACGCCCAACATTCTTGATCTTTACATTACCTGTAATCCTTCTGCTTATGCTGTTACCCTATTTTCTCCCTTGGGCTCCTCCGATCACAATCTCATATCTGTATCTTGTTCTATTTCTCCAATCTCTCCTCAGGATTCCACAAGGTGGAGGCAACCTTGTCATTTTGCCTCAGCCAGCTGAAGAGGTATTATGTTGATTTCCATTGGACTGACTACTGTTTCCATATCAGAGATCCATCTCTGTGTGCTGAATGCATAACAGAGATGATAGTGTCTGGCATGGAGTCGTACATTCCTTATTCTTTTTCTCAGCCTAAACAATCTAAAACTTGATTTAACACAGCCTCAATCATGCTATATATGATTGAGAGGTTGCTTAAAAACAGTACTTAAGCCTTCCATCACCTGAATCTCATGCAATTTATATTTCTGCCCAAAACCATGCCAATTCTGTTCTTCAACTAGTAAAACACCCTTCACAAATAGAAAATGTCAAACGCTTTCAAACTCCAGCTCTCCTTGTGACTTCTGGCATCTGGCCAAAAAACATCTCCAATAACGTTACTTCTTCATCTTTCCCTCCTTTATTTCATCCTGATGGCACCACTGCCATCTCTTCTGTCTATAAAGCTCAACTCTTCTCTCAAACCTTTGCTATAAATCTTTGATGATTCTGGGATAGTCCCTCACTCTCCTCCTCCCTTTGACTATTTCACGCCTATACAACTAAATTTTTTCATAATGATGTTTTCCATACCCTCGCTAGCCTAAACCCTGGGAGGGATTATGGATCTGAGGGGGTCCTTCCTATGGTTTACAAAAACTGTGCTTCAATGCTTGCACCTTACCTGTACAAACTCTTCTAAGTATGTCTATCGAATTTTACCTTTCCCTTTTGCTGGAAGTTTGCCTACATTTAGCTTGTTCCTTAAAAAAAAGGTGACCATTATAATCCCTCAAGGTACTACCTTATATCTTTACTTTCTTATTTATCGAAAGGTGTTAAGAATATCTATGTAAAGAATATCTAAGTACCTGAGTCATTAAGTATTCTAAGTTACCTCAAGGTATAATTCATTACTTTAGTTCCCCTTTCATTTAAGTTCTTCTATAAGTCTCAATTAAATTTAATGGTTGACTTGTATTTTTCAGCTATAGTGTTATAAGTAATTTTCAGTATTGTTTCTCTAGTCTTTTTTATAGAGAAGTATTAAATGGAAAAGTATTATGTGATTTATTATAATGCTTTTTTCCATTACAAAGATGTGAGAAGGAACTTTATTGGTATGTTTGTAAAACCTTTGTTATGAAATAAACAGAAACCATCATGGTTGAGTCTTTGTTCTAGGTCCCCGTGAGCGAACTTGTTTATGTCAAGATTATGCCTGAGTATCTTCTACAAAAGGTTTTGAATCTATCCTCAATGGAAGATCCTCAAACATCCGTCACTTCACTATATTCTCTCTCATAATCTAAAATGGACACTTCACATCTCATCTCTTGATAAAACAGCTTCTACGAACCTAACTGCATGCCTCTTCTCCTGCTACCTCGCTGCTGCTTCTACCTGCTACCTCGCTGCACAAGACTTTCCTCTTCCTCTTACCCCTATTCTGACCAACTCTCTAATAAATGAGTTAACCAGTACTCTTTCATACCTTTTTCTGGTAAACTTTAGAACTCCGTGCCTGCTTGTGTATTTCCATCTTCCTACGACTTGACTTCTTTTAAGAGAGAGATTTCAAGATATTTATTCCTCACTTCTGGATAACACTTATAATCTTTAAGGGAACTGGTAACACAGTGGGCCTTTTTTTTCCATTTGTTGTGGTCATGGGCCAGTTTCCTTTCCTGCATATATATATATATATATATATATATATATATATATATATATATATATATATATATATATATATATATATATATGCAAAAGGGAAACTTGCCAAGGGGGAAAAAAACATAAAAAAAAAGGCCCAATTGAATACAAGCTCCCTAAAAAAGTAGTAAAGAATTAGCCGAAAGTCTGAGAAAAATGTCTTGAAACCTCCCTCTTAAAAGAAATCAAGTCATAGAAAGATGGAAATACAGAAGCAGGCAGGGAGTTCCGGAGCTTATCAGGGAAAGGTATGAATGAATGAGAACACTGGTTAACTCTTGCATTAGTGAGCTGGACGAAGAGAAAAAAGAGGAAAGCCTTGTGCAGCGAGGCATGCAGTTAGCAAGATCAGTAGAGGAGTTAGCATTAAAATTGCGATAAAAGATAGATAGAGATGTAACATTTCGGCTGTGAGAAAGAAGCTGAAGACAATCAGTCAGAAGAAATGAGTTAAGACAAAAAAAGCTTTTGATTCCACCCTATCTAATAAATTTGTGTGAGTCGAACTTCCCCAAAAATGCAAAGAATACTTCATACAAGGACGGATAAGGCCCTTGTACAGAGTTATAGTCTCACCATTTTATGAAGATCACTTAGGCGTTGGCTTTTCAGGATTTACCCTCTGATATAAATGATATATCCTGCGGCGCTGCCAAACCTTGTCCTCGGCAAATTAAGGGATTTAAACCTATGTGTCAATGAGAACATTTCTTCCAACACACCACCTCTCTCTCTCTCTCTCTCTCTCTCTCTCTCTCTCTCTCTCTCTCTCTCTCAATCAAACATAAATGTAAATTATTTAAAATGTATAAATTAGAATAGTTTCACATCATATTTTTAAACAGTACAGAAATCAGCTCACTCAAGTTGTTCGATCTGCCAAAACTAACTATTATCGCCAAATCTTCATAAACTTTAAAAATAATACGAAGAAAATTTGGCAGCAATAAATGAACTAAAGGTAACTTTCAAAATAAAGACTTTTAAAACTTAATGATATAACAAAGCTTGCTATAGCCACACACATGTATAACAATAAACATTATATTCATAGTCTGTATTCTTCCATCACATGATTATAGTACGCGCCACCGTGATCATCTTACTTTACCAATACACCGCCTTTCTAAGTTTCAGCATTCAACTAATTATCTAGGACCTGTTATATGGAATACTATTCCTCGCAAAATTCAAGAAGCATCATCTCTCAATGCATTTAAAACAATGCTAAAAAAAACATATCTTGTCTAGCTACTAATTTATGTTCTGCTAAATCATATGTACCAAGTGTTGTTCTAATTTTACTATTGATGATTTGTAAAATATACATTGTGTCAGTTAGTTGTGATTCATCTTACTTTACCAATACACCGCCTTTCTAAGTTTCATTATTATTATTATTATTATTATTATTATTTTATCATTTTTATTGTTATTATTGATTATATTAGTTATTATTTGTTGTTATGAACATTATTATTATCTATACTATTGCTATTATTATCAATAATATTAATATTATTATTATCATTATTATTATTATTATTATTATTATTATTATTATTATTATTATCACTATTATTATTACTATTATTATTATTGTTATCATTTTATTTTCATTATGATTATTATTACCATTAATATTATTAGTATTACTATTATTATTATTATTATTATTATTATTATTATTATTATTTTAATTATTACTATTATTATTATTATTTAAATTCACTTCGGAAAAACATTTCGTTCGTTGTAGCTAACGTTTTAGTTACTATTATTATAAAAATAGTTCTTATTCCACCAGTCAGTATAATCTATTTATACTCTGATAAGTACTTGCCTGAAAAGTTCTACTTTATATAGGCTAGCTTGGTTTAACTGTAAAGATTTGATATACTCATATATACCAGTATGTAAAATGACTTGGCTGTAAATAAATGTTTAAAAAATGTTTCAAATGTTTCTCTCTCTCTCTCTCCATATAGAATTTACATTTCATGCAAATATATTTCTATCAGAGATCTATACTTACTTATAAATTACTAAAATTTGAGAAAAATCTGCCTGTCAGTCTCTCTCTCTCTCTCTCTCTCTCTCTCTCTCTCTCTCTCTCTCTCTCTCTCTCATCCTGGCTGGTAGCGGGAGAGGAAGTGACCATGTATTAACACGGTCACTTTGTTTGACCTGTGGCCTCACTGGGTCACCCAGAGGGATGTGACAACGCTCGGAGGAAACGTTGTCAAGTATTGTTGTGTTTGCAAAAACATTGCAAAATATATTTAAAAATAAACACAAATTCCTCTAACTTGCCTTTTTAGAGCATCACAATGTATATGTACTACAACACCATTCAGTTAATAAATGTTAAGTACCTGAGTTTAGGTACGTATTGGTACAAGTGTGACAGCGCCGCAGGCCGGGAAATCCCCGAAAAAGCTAACGCCTAGGTGATCTTCATAAAATGGTCAGACTATAGCATTTAGAGGGACGAGAAAAAATGGCGAAGACGCCTCAGAGCACCTAACTTCGCAGAAGCTGTTTTAGCAAAAGATGTCATGTGAAGTTTCAGGTTTAGATCATGAGGGAAGAAGAGGGGATAATTGTCTGGTAGGTTGTATCGAGTTGATAGATGGAGGAAATGCGTTTTTGAAGCATTGAACACTACATTTTATCTGCTCCAATCAGAAATCTTAGAAAGATCAGAAGTCAGGTGTTTTGTGGCGTCCCTGCGTAATTTGTTACTTTTTGAAAGGACGTGGAGCGATGTAGGATGGTATCATCAGCATAGGAATGGATAGGGCAAGAAGTTTGATTAAGAAAATCATTGATAAATAATAGAAAGAGAGTGAGTGACAGGACAGACCCCCTAAGGAACACCACTGTTAATATATTTAGGAGAAGAAAAGTGGCGGCTACCTTCATGGCTGCAATACAACGATTAGAAGAGAAACTTTTAAGGCCGCCGTGGTACAGTGGAACCGTGCGTCCTTTGGGGTCCGAGGGGTCTCCAAGCGCACGGGTTCGAATCCTGTCCATGGTCCGAGTGTAGGTTGGGCTTCCTCAATCAGGGCAACGGTTTCCTAGCGGGTGGGCTTTGAGATAGGAGGTACCCCAAATAAGTATCCCCTTTAGCCCGTAAATTCCCGTGAAATGCCCACATGGTGTAAATAATAAAAAAAATTAAGATAAAGTTGCAGAGAAGCATAAAAACAGTAGGAGGACAGTTTTGAAATCAAAGCTTTTTGCCAGACACAATCTAAAGCTTATGATATGTCTAATGCAACAACAAAAGTTTCACCGAAATCTCTAAAAGATGACCAAGACTCGGTAAAGAAAGCCAGAAGTTCACCAGTAGAGCGACTTTGACGGAAGACATACTGGCGATCAGATAGAAGATTGTGAAGTGACAGATGTTTGAGAATCTTCCTATTGAGGATAGACTAAGAAACTTTAGATAAGCAAGAGAATATAGTTATAGGGCGGTAGTTTGAAAGATTAAAACGGTCATCTTTATTTAGGAAGAGGTTAAATGTGGGCAAATGTGGCCAAAAAAAAGAAAGGTACAAGTCAATAGACGAAGTTGAAAGAGTTTGGCTAGCCTAGGTAGAAGAACGGAAACACAGTTTTTGAGAACAATAGGAGGGACTACATCAAGTCTTCCGTGGGTTTAAGTCAGCGAAGAAATGAAAATCATCATTATGAAGAACTTTGATTGAAGGCATGAAATAATCAGAGGGACGAGAGGAGGGAGGGACAATCCTAGAATCATACAAAGTGGAGTTTTCAATCTGTAGAACACCACCTCTCCTCTACTAAACTCATTTTTTCCTCACCAAAACACAGCCATCTGAGGCAACTGACAGTAGCCACTTCTCTGATCCCTCCTACTTTCTCTATTCTCATTTTCGTTAAAAAGCTGGATGTTGCGTCTTTATTTACTCCCAGCGAGATGTAATAACACTAGTTCAGGGGGTGCTGTGAACCTTCCATTAAAACTAGTTGTGATATCGCTGAACGTTTCCCTTTGTGTCTCACAACTCAAGGGGGCAGTCAAAGCTTGGCCTCTAAGGACAACTCACCTTCTTCATACAAAACTACATGCACTTACCACACATACACCCTTCAAATAAAATTTAAAAGAAAATGGGACTCCTAAAACCATGCCTCAGGAGTCCCCTTCTGGGAGGGGACCAAAATGTCCCCAGGTCGGACTCTCTCTCTTGACCCCAAATGCCTTGATACCTCCCTCAACTTTTTCTACATTAACTTCTGCAACATTCCCAGTCTTAGATGTAATTTTCAATCTGTGGAACACCACCTCTCCTCTACTAAACCTCATTTTCTTTTCCTCACCGAAACACAGCTGTCTGAGGCAACTGACAGTAGCCCTTCTCTGTTCCTCCTACTTTCTCTATTCTCATTTTCATTCCAAAGCTGGATGTTGCGTCTATGTACGCAACGACTTAACTTGCTCTCGTGCCCACGCTCTTGAATCTTCCAAGTTTTCCACCATCTGGCTTAGACTTAACAGTCACTCTCAAACTAAATTCATCTGTGCTGTCTCTCTCCCTAACTCTTCTGACTATAGTAAATTCTTTGACTATTTAACTTCTAAAGTGGAGCACATTCTGTCCCTCTACCCTTTCGCTGAGATTTCCATTCTTGGAGATTTCAATGTTCACCACCAGCTTTGGCTTTCCTCTCCCTTCACTGACCATCCTGGTGAACTGGCCTTCAACTTTGCTATCCTCCATGACCTAGAGCAACTGGTGCAACACCCTACTCGTATTCCTGACCGTCTTGGAGACACCCAACATTCTTGATCTCTTCCTCACCTCTAATCCTTCTGCTTATGCTGTCACCCTTTCATCTCCGTTGGGCTCCTCCGATCACAATCTCATTTCTGTATCTTGTCCTATTTCTCCAATCCTCCTCAGGATCCCCAAAGCGAAGGTGCCTCTGGCGTTTTGCCTCTGCCAGTTGGGGGACCTGAGGAGGTATTATGCTGATTTTCCTGGAATGATTACTGCTTCCGTGTCAGAGACCCATCTCTTTGTGCTGAACGCATAACAGAGGTGATAGTGTCTGGCATGGAGGCGTACATTCCTCATTCTTTTCTCAACCTAAACCTTCTAAACCTTGGTTTAACTCAGCCTGTTCTCGTGCTATACATGATAGAGAGGTTGCCCACAAAAGGTACTTGAGCCTTCCATCTCCTGAATCTCATGCACTTTATATCTCTGCCCGGAATCATGCCAAGTCTGTTCTTCAACTTGCCAAACACTCTTTCATAAATAGAAAATGTCAAAATCTTTCAAACTCAAACTCCCTCGTGACTTCTGGCATCTAGCCAAAAACATCTCAAATAACTTCACTTCTTCATCTTTCCTCCTTTATTTCATCCTGATGGCACCACTGCCATCTCTTCTGTCTCTAAAGCTGAACTCTTCTCTCAAACCTTTGCTCACAACTCCACCTTGGATGATTCTGGGCTTGTCCTCCTCTCCTCCTCCCTCTGACTATTTCATATCTACAGTTAAAATTCTTCATAATGATGTTTTCCATGCCCTCGCTGGTCTAAGCCCTCGGAAGGCTTATGGACCTGATGGGGTCCCTCCTATTGTTCTCAAAAACTGTGCTTCTGTGCTTGCACCTTGCCTGGCCAAACTCTTTCAACTTTGTCTATCGACTTCTACCTTTCCTTCATGCTGTAAGTTTGCCTACATTCAGCCTGTTCCTAAAAAGGGTGATCGTTCTTATCCCTCAAACTACCGTCCTATAGCTTTAATCTCTTGCTTGTTTAAAGTCTTTTAATCTACTCTCAATAAGAAGATTCTTAAACATCTGTCACTTCACAATCTTCTATCTGATCGCCAGTATGGCTTCTGTCAGCTTCACTTTACTTGTGTTCTTCTAGCTTACCTTACTGAGTCTTGGTCATCCTGTTTTAGAGATTTCGTTGAAAATTTTGCTGTAGCTTTTGATAGTCTGGCATAAAGCTTTGATTTCAACTGCAGTGCAATTCACTTTATAGCTTCCAAGGAGGTTATTTTCATCCTTCTTTTCAGAATATTGCACAACTGAGAGAAGGATGTGTCATTTTAAATCACCTTTTGATTAGGATCTATGGTCAGAAAAAAAAAGCCAAATAACTGTACAAAAAAGCGAAAAACACTAGAATAATACAAGAAATGCTTCCACAGCAAGGAGAGAAAAAAAAAAAAAGCGTCAGGCAAGGGATGCTGGGTAATGCTGCGCCAACTGGCAGCAGCGTACCTGGAACAAGCTCACAATTCAAATTTTGGCTCTCAAATCAAAGAGAAAAATTGACTGAGCAAAGAGTCATATTTTAGATTACTTGTAAGATGGGACAATTGTAACTCAAGGTCTGAGTGTACACATTATGTAAACATTGTATACAATGTAAACCATGTACATTTAACTTTCTGCTATCAAGCCTTCCACTATCGCGCTTTACTACTTTCGTCCATACTTTAAAAGCTGCACATATTTCTATATCATGCACAAAATTACTGCTATTGTGTGTCCGTTATTCAAAAACTTCCAGGTTATGATGTCACATGATTGTTGAGTTTCTCTAGATGCTTTTATTGAAAAATAGCTCTTCACATATTTCCCCAATCTACCCATCCACCTTAGCTCCTAATCGCTCACAATGAGGTACCATATTTAATGGCATATATCAATCAAGCGTGGGGGGCATACGCCGGAGAGCGCGTCGCCTCGCCTACCCTATGGCGCCACTCCAAGCGGTCATACCTCTCAAGTCTCCATGTAGGCTCCCTTCCCGAGCCAAGTAACTCCAAGTAGGAGGCATTGACTTACCGCAGCCATGAATTCTGTGGAAGTCCCCTTGGCCTCCTCCATGCTGGGTTATCTCTTTCGGATTGGCTTCTGGGTAGCGTGCTACATGCCCATATAGTCGTAGTAGGTATTGACGAACTATGCCGGTAAGCGGCCTTGAATCAGTCTCATGAAGCAATCGTTGATTTGACACAAAGTCATACCAGCGGTACCCGATGATACTGCGAAGGCATCTAGTACCAAAGATATCAATTCGCCTCTTCAGATCGGTGTTCAGTGTCCATGTTTCAC
The DNA here is from genome assembly GCF_017591435.1 of Portunus trituberculatus. Classification (NCBI taxonomy): domain Eukaryota; kingdom Metazoa; phylum Arthropoda; class Malacostraca; order Decapoda; family Portunidae; genus Portunus; species Portunus trituberculatus. Next base: position 1,374,166 of record NC_059261.1, on the reverse strand, counting down.
AACCGTAGAGTAAGATAGCTATCACCAGAAACTTGAAGATTCGAATCTTTGTCAGTCTGCACAGGCACTGACAATACCAAATACTCATGTTGAGCGATTCCATAACGCCGTGGGCTGGGCCAATCCGCTGTACAACTTCCTGGCTTGACCCACCGTTGTTACACACTACACTAGCAAGGTATGTGAAATTTTCCGAGATCTCATTGTCCTCGCCACATGCATGGACAGACTGTACTGTTTAATTCAGTAAGCCTCCAAATACCTGAACCTTGGTCATGGGCCAAGATATCTGAAGTCCCAGGGGCTTTGCCTCCTCGTGCAGTGCCTCTAGAGCCATTACCACAACATCCAGTGACTCAGCAAAGATCACTGCATCATCGGCATAAACAAGATCTGTAATCTCAGTATTGCCGATAGATGCTCCACAATGACTTAAGTCTACAACTCTGCCTATAGTCCTGCTCCTCTAACAATGTGGATTGGGTGCGGCTCCCATGGGAAATAACGGGAGTACAGCATTGCCATATCTTTAATCCCTCGTTGGCTACCCCCTCTCTCCCTCTTCCTCCCTCTCTCTTACCCCTCCCTCTTCCTCCTCCTCTCTTTCTTCCTGGTCAAGGACACCAGCTGACCTCCCATCACCTGTTTGGATGGCGGGCATGATTGGTGTTGCTGCCGTGAGGATTTGAATGTAGTTTTTTTTTTCTTACTTATGTCAGCTTATTTTAAAGTACTTTCCTTCACAATATAATCTACTTATAACTATGGAACTATTTACCCATCCCAAACTGCAAGGAAACCTCTTTATAAGTATATTATATTTTTAGCAACACTGTAAAATATGTATGCCACGTTTCTTGCCAGGCTTTTGAATATATTATCAATAATAAATTTGCTGTTCTCTCATACGTTGTAATACTAAAGTTATATGCGTCATGTATATTTGCTGACCATATTTGCTAAAGTTTTACTAAAATTAGAACTCTGCTGCATCGCTGGTTATGAGACATGTGGCACCACTGTACAGAGGGAATTCCCCAACACAGCCGCACGCAATCTACATTGTTGGAGGAGCAGGACTATAGTACCAATTCCATGCAAATGTTGAAAAGTGATGGAGTAAGCATGCATCCCTGCCTCACTCCCGTATTCAGAGGGAAGAAGCTGGACACGCCAACCGCACACTTCACAGAACTCACATGGACATTACATGCAGCTTGAGTGTAGCAACAACAAACCTGTGATCAGTTGCAGAGAACTCAGCACTCCAAAAATCCCTGCAGTCCAGCGGTGGAGCGCTGATCTCTGATACCAAGAACGTGCAATTCTCCACCTTCTGGATCTTGCAAGATTCAGAAGGAAAGAGCTCTTGTCGTTTATGGTACCAGAGCCATGGGAACAAACACATAACTCGTAACTGGCTTTCTCAGTGCCAGTGACAGCATTAAAGTCGCCCAAGACATCACAACAGGGACACTGGTCCAACACAGAGTCGAGTTTGGCGTAGAACGTCTCCTTCTCTTCAGTTTCACACACTTCGGTAGGAGCATATACTGCAACAACAGACATCAAGCCTAGACTGTGCTCAGCCTTAGTCGTATTATATGCTCATCAACTGGAGTATCCTCTACAAAATACGGCTGCAGTCTGCAGGAGACGCCTATGCCTACCCCCTTGGCATGATGACCATTGCTCATGCCGGACTAACATTAAGTTCCTACTGGTCTCACCACTGCTTGGTCTTCTTGTCTCAGAGAGTCCCACCATATCAGTCTACTGAGCTCATCCGATAGATGAGGCAGTCATTGATCTTCTGAGAGGCTCAGGATGTTTCAGGAGCCTAGATGTAGAACCCTCCGAAGATTTACCACAGGAATGGTCTGACTGGCAGGCACAACATCTGCAGCCCCACCAGTACCCCCAAAGTTAAAAATAGGGCGAGGGGATCCTCCTGTCCCTCTCAAGACACAGGGATCTCGCGAGCTTTACCTGGCATCCATCATATGGGTAAGCAAGCCCCTTTGGTACTTTGGCACCCGAGGGGCTTGCACGGTCGGACCCCCAGCAGAACCAGATCGGGAACGTGGCAAGAGGCTCACCCGTCCCTAGAGCCTCGACCCTGGCCTCTACCTCTAACTTTGGTAGTGGCTGTGTGGACTTTTTTATAAGGAGGGTTTGCAAGCCCCATCCCAACCAGCTACATCAGCCTTGGGCAGGGACACTGGTATCCCAGGGGATAAAAACCCCAGCTGCCCAGGAAAGAACAGAAAGGGAGGCAAAGACAGCAGAAACAGGTGATTGAGCTATGGGGCGTAGATGGCACTCACTCCACACTTGGATAAAATTTTTCCAGTATTTTGCCTACCCTAACTGCATGCATAATCATTTTATTGCTGGTATTTTTTTTTTATCATTACCAGTATCATCACTTTAAAAACGAATTATTACAAAAATGAGAAAAATCTAACCAGTGAGACTGTTACGCATATTTACAAATATCAGCTGATCGCCACTCTGACTCAATGCCATCTAGCGGTGAGGAGTAACATTAAGTTCCTAATCATAATAAAACACATCAACACCATCACCGTTATGGAAGCAGGTGGAAAACATTGAACTACACACAATCTCCAACAAAGTACAAGTGATACATCATGCCAAGGAACATGGCAATAGAGCAGCAGCAAGGGCTTTTGGGCCACCACCGACGGAAATGATTGTGTGTCTGCTGACATTATAATCATTCAGGTTGTTATTATGATTACTATCATGATTTGATCTTATTATGTTGTTCCCAACATTAAGGAAAGGATATAACTCTACTGGAGTCGGTGCAAAGGAGGATGTCTAGAAAGATACATAGATGGGGATGATAGATGGAATTAGGGACTAGGGAGCTTTAGTCATGGTCCAGAGGTCCTGCAAGAGGCCTGGTGGCCTCTTGCAGCTTCCCACTTTTCTTATGTTCTAATGTTTTTATGATCCTTGATTAGGTAAGCTTTTTTGTACAGTATTATTTCCTCATTTTCATACTATTATATCGCATAAAAACTAGGCAAAAATAACAAAAAATGACAACTTGGAGGTTCTGGTTGGTGCATCTATCACAGTAGCACAGTGATAGATGCACCAATTAGGAGCAATAGCAGAGGGTTGAGTGTATATAACATTTTTTTTTCTAACCTTGATACTGTCATTTCTGTAAAGTACAAAATATACTACCATTACGTACTGCTCAGAATGGCCGAGGAAATGATGGTGATAGCGTAGAACTCTTCCTGCCCTGAAAGACATGAGATCATCATTAGAGTGATGCCAAACTTTTCAATGCTGTGATGCATGGTGAAGCTGGCGATATTGCGATTCTTTTATAATTATGTTGGATAATTTAAATGAATATGAACATTTAAGCTGCTCTCAAGTATGTAATGATGATGAGATTGGTTTCTTTTGGCGTTCAATGCCTAAGAATACTCAGCAGAGGAAAAGAAAAGAAACTGTAAGGGGCAAAAAAAACCCAGAGGTAAACGCGTTACTGGATATCGGGTAGTCGGGTACCGTTCTTCAGGACCTCGAAACACAGATAGTACATATCTGTACTTCCGCACCTAAAATTTTTCCCCTTGGTCCGGTACCGAACCTCCGCACCTCCGGTACCGTACCCAAATCTATTAATCAAAGCACGCCTGAAAAATCTAGTCCTCACCTCAAAAAATAAAACAAAATACAAGTCAATAATACATCACAGTTCCATATATATCTATATCTATATATATATATATATATATATATATATATATATATATATATATATATATATATATATATATATATATATATATATATATATATATATATATATATATATATATATATATATATATATATATATATATATATATATATATATATATATATATATATATATATATATATATATATATATATATATATATATATATATATATATATATATATATATATATATATATATATATATATATATATATATATATATATATATATATATATATATATATATATATATATATATATATATATATATATATATATATATATATATATATATATATATATATATATATATATATATATATATATATATATATATATATATATATATATATATATATATATATATATATATATATATATATATATATATATATATATATATATATATATATATATCACTCCAGTGCAGACTCAGGACCCGCCTAAGCGGAGGTGCTTCTGGCATTTTAACTCTGCTAAGTGGGAGGAACTAAGGCAGTACTATTCTGATTTCCCTTGGGATGATTATTGTTTTCATGTCAGAGATCCTTCTCTTTGTGCCGAGCGCATAACAGAGGTGATTATCTCTGGCATGGAGCTATACATTCCTCATACTTTCTCTAACCCTAAAGCTAAAAAGCCTTGGTTTAACTCTGCTTGTTCTCGTGCTGTCAATGATAGAGAGGCGGCTCACAAACGGTTCCGTAGCCATCCAACTGCTGAAACTCATGCCCTATATATTTCTGCCCGTAATCATGCCAAATCTATTCTCCAACTTACTAAAAACTCTTTCATCAATAGAAAATGTCAAAGTCTTTCCAATTCTAACTCCTCTCGAGATTTCTGGCATCTAGCCAATAATATCTCTAACAACTTTACTTCTTCGTCTTTCCCTCCTTTACTTCATCCAGATGGCTCTACAGCTGTCTCTTCTTTTCTAAAGCTGAACTCTTCGCTCAAACCTTTGCTACCAACTCAACTTTGGATGATTCTGGGCATATTCCTCCTACTCCTCCACCCTCTGACTACTTCATCCCTAAAATTAAAATTCTTTATAAAGACGTTTTCCTGGCCCTCTCTGGCCTTGATTCTCGGAAGGCTTACGGTCCGGATGGAGTCCCTCCTGTTGTTCTCAAAAACTGTGCTTCCGAACTCGCTCACTGCCTGGTCAAACTCTTTCATCTGTGTCTCTCTACTTCTATTTATCCTTCTTGCTGGAAGTTTGCTCACATTCAACCTGTCCCTAAAAAAGGTGACCACTCCAATCCTTCTAACTACCGCCCTATAGCTTTGATTTCCTGCCTTTCTAAAGCCTTTGAGTCTATCCTTAATAGGAAGATAATGAGGCATCTATCAGCTCACAACCTTCTCTCTGATTGCCAGTATGGTTTCCGTAAAGGCAGATCTACTGGTGATCTTCTTACTTTCCTAACTGAATCTTGGTCATCCTCTTTAGGGACTTCGGTGAAACCTTTGCTGTCGGCCTTGACATATCGAAAGCCTTCGATAGAGTCTGGCACAAATCTTTAATTTCTAAACTACCCTCCTACGGATTCTATCCTTCTCTCTGTACCTTCATCTCCAGTTTCCTTTCCGATCGTTCTATTGCTGCTGTAGTAGACGGTCACTGTTCTTCCCTAAAACTATCAACAGTGGTGTTCCACAGGGTTCTGTCCTATCACCCACTCTCTTTCTATTATTCATCAATGATCTCCTAAATCTGACTCAATGCCCTATCCACTCCTATGCTGATGATACCACCTTGCATTATTCAACAGCGTTCAACAGACGCCCAACCCAACAACAATTAAATGACTCAAGGCGAGATGCTATAGGACGCCTAACTTCTGATCTTTCACTTGTTTCTGATTGGGGCAGAGAAAACCTGGTTTTGTTCAATGCCTCAAAAACTCAATTTCTACAACTATCTACTCGACATAACCTTCCAGACAACTATCCTCTCTTCTTCAATAACACTCAACTTCCCTCTCCTCTACATTAAACACACTCGGTCTATCCTTCACTAAAAATCTAAACTGGAAATTTCACATCTCTACTCTTGCTAAATCAGCTTCCAAGAAGTTAGGTGTCCTGTGGCGTCTTCGTCCATTTTCTCTCCTCCCAGCTGCTTGCTCTGTACAGGGCCTTATCCGCCCGTGTATGGAGTATGGCTCTCATGTCTGGGGGATCCACACACAGCTTTACTAAACAAGGTGGAATCTAAAGCTTTTCGTCTTATCAACTCTTCTCCTCTAACTGACTGTCTTGATTCTTTAAGTCACCGCCGCAATGTTGCATCTTTATCTGTCTTCTACCGCTGTTTTCATGCTGTCTGCTCTTCTGAACTTGCTAACTGCATGCCTTCCCCCTCCTGCGGCCTCGCTGCACAAGACTCTCTACTTCTTCTCATCCCTATTCTGTCCATCTTCCTAATGCAAGAGTTAACCAGTATCTTCACTCCTTCATTCCCTACACTGGTAAACTCTGGAACTCTCTACCTGTGTCTGTATTTCCACCTGCCTATGACTTAAACTCTTTCAAAAGAGGAGTGTCAAGACACCTCTTACGTTAACTGGACCCTCCTTTTAGATTTTTTGTTTTCTCTTTCTCCTACTTTCCTCTTAACAGGGCCTGGCAACCAGCGGGATTTTTTTTTCCAACACTTTGTTTTCCCTTGGCCAGTGCCCTTGTAATGTAAAAAAAAAAAAAAAATATATATATATATATATATATATATATATATATATATATATATATATATATATATATATATATATATATATATATATATATATATATATATATATATATATATATATATATATATATATATATATATATATATATATATATATATATATATATATATATATATATATATATATATATATATATATATATATATATATATATATATATATATATATATATATATATATATATATATATATATATATATATATATATATATATATATATATATATATATATATATATATATATATATATATATATATATATATATATATATATATATATATATATATATATATATATAAACCAAGCCTTCTTCTGTGACCAACACTTCAGTTCAGTGTGGTGTGACTACTGCATCCTCCCGATCGACTTCTGTCCGTACTGGACAACGGACCCAGTGCAGTGTGACATATGCGAACCAATCAAGTGGCAAACAAAAGCCCTTAACTCAGAGGACGACTCAGAGTATGAAGACTGGCACTCCGCCCATTCCGACAACAACCAAGGGCTTCAAGATCTATCCCAGAACTTACACGATATGGATACGAGCGAACCAAGTGGAACTCAAGAAAAGGCTGAACCAATGGATCTCAGAGCTTCCGACGATCTCGGAGTTCCTCACGGAATGGACTCCAGCAGTGACAGTATGGAAACTGGAAATCCAGAACAACTACTACCTGGAGCTCCACAACGTCAGCAGCATGGAATTGAGGAAACAATTCCTACAACTGCTGATCGACCTCAAGAACTCGAGCATCATGCAGCCAAGACACGGGGCGATCTACCAAGAGCCACACAAGACGAACGTATACCTGAACATGAACGACCCAGTGAAAGCAATGACAGCCCAAATCACAGGATACCGCTCAGACCAAGAAACCTACGTAGAGAATTCGACGCCGTTGCGAATGGATCAACAGATGGAGGAGATCTTTCACAGGAAGATTGCAGAGGACGAACTCCTATCAGCCGCGCTGAAAGAATTCGAATCAAAGGAGGTCCTTACACCCCTGAGCACTCCCCAGAAACGGAAACACCCGGACACCCTACAACAAGCAATGGAGGCCGCAAACGTCCGAGGATGGCAAGAAGCCCCTCTGTCCAGCCAGGAAAACGAAGGAGAACCTCCACCAAAGAAGAGAAGAACAATGGAAGCACCGCACCTGTCGACGTACATGAAGGGACTTCCAGCCAACCGGGAGAAATGGACACCGGGGGACTGGAAGAGGGTGAAGATGATCAACAAGTACCGTTCTACACATTCATCATCAGAGAAAGACCACACCCAAGACAACGAGGAAGAGCACCGAACTTCACCATTACGGATCACGACGACCACTGGCACATCACGTTCCAATCAATCCGAAACAACATACAACGAGCACGAAAAACCATTTGTGCTTTCCTGGGACTTTCAAACGAAGCCTGCACAGAAGCAACAGCAACTACAACTATTGTCAGAGCTCTCCGAAAGTGGATTCTCTATCTTATCAGATACGGATTGGACAGACTATCGTATTTCGGTACTGTTCACCCCCTATTCAAAAATATCGTCAACTACTTCAAACGTAATCCAGTTAGTACAGACGCCATAGACGGTCCTTGTCCAGCAATGACACAAAGAGACAAGAAAGATCCACAACATCATACCAACAGCACCACAAAGACCAAGAATTCGAGTTCATGCAAGAACTCATAGCACAAACACAAGCCACAACAATCAAACAACTGCTATCAAGGATCTCCGAAGAAACATTCAAACAAATGTACATCCGACTCGGAAACGGATACAAGGACAAACTGAAGGGAGTCCTCCAATTCAAGAACCAAGTCACACGACAAATCAACAACACACGCCCTACAATGGTGCAACTCCTCACAACACAACTCCCAGATGCCAAACCACAAAACGTTGAATGGCTGAAAACAATGTTCAAAACAAACAACATCGACATTACAGAATTCCTGGCCTGGTTTATTGTTATTGCAGACAAAAAATTGAACAAAGTGAAAACAATGGTGATACAAGGTCCAACAGGAACAGGAAAACGCTAACTCTGTCATCACTCCTCAAACCACTAAACACAGGAACAGTAACAAGAGGCAAATTAACAGATGGTGGAGGCCGGGAGCACACTAGCGACTTGTCGCGTCGACACGATGTGGTCGTGTTTGGAGCACACTGGCGACACGATGTGGCGACCACTTGTGGCGACCATAGAGCGACGGAGCACACTGGTGAGGCGACGTGGCGACCACATCGCTGAGTCACGCCCCCACCCTTCGAGATCTCTGTTTCAGCATTACTTCTGCTTTTGCGGTGCCGCCGTCGTCGTCGTCGACAGAGAGCGCTGTGGATGCACTCAGTTACTGCATCAAGGTTGACTAATGGACAATTTTACACCATAATTGGTGACTTAAGAGCAGACAGTGCAAAATTCTTCAACTACTTCAGGATGTCTCAAGAAAGTTTTATTGATGAGCAAGGGGTGTGTACCCAAGCACGTGCCCACCCTGACTGACTGACAGTGGCGAGTGACGGGAACAACCACTGTCGCTAGTGTGCGCGGGCCCGGCGACAAAGCCACACCACGCAGAGAGCCACAGTCGCTTGCCACAGTCGCTAGTGTGCGCGGCAAAGCTTGAAAACAATGGAAACCTACGGGAGACCACATCCCCCCAACAAGAAGCTGTGGCTTTGTGGCGCCACAGAGTCGCTAGTGTGCTCCCGGCCTAAACATCAAACACGAGAAAAAAATGAAGGACATTGTTATCCAGGTGATTAAGGAAAAGGAAGTAGTAGTGAGAGACACAGTAAATAAAAAGAAATATATGGTTATATATAGACTACAAGACAAGAAAAACACAGTGAAATTTGGGAGAAAAAAGGAGAAAAAATGATAAAAAAAAATATTTCAAGGGTTCAGAATGAAATGAAGTAGAGGAAATAAATAAAAAAAATTAAGAAATGCAAGTTTCCCTCGTTTTACATTTGGGCTACATTCCTGGAAACTACATCAAATAAAGAACAAACGAATAACAAATTTAAGATTCAATAATATTCAATTTAATGGGAAGAGTAACCTAAGCCTAACTTGTATTGAAAGAAAGAGAGAACACCTTTTTGCACCACCCAAATAAGTAATATTATAGGCTCACTATTTTTCTATACTGTGGTTTTCTTAGGCCTATATCCACTGACAAGAGGAGAGAAATGAGCTTCAGGTACGTTAGCAGGTGCCATTCGGCGACGAGTCTGGTCATCAATCCAGTCTTGAGAGTCTCTCCATTTCCTCCATTATTGGCTCCCTCTTCCTCGTTAGCATCTTTGCCATTAAAGTAGAAGCTGTCTCACCTGCTTCGTTCACGCTTTCTGCATGTTTGATGACGGTGGAGACAGTGGAGTGGTGCAACTGCAAGGTTCTGGTGATGATGTTTGCTCCCTAGCTCCTTCATGTTGTTTAACAATTTCAAGCTTTTTCTCTAAAAATAAACTTTTCTTTGGTCCTTTGGCCTTCAATTCATTCACCAGCACTAGGTGTCGCAGGCTCCTTGGAAGACATCATGCATGTGTCACTCATGATACACAACAATGAATATGAATTTTTAGGAAAATACAAACACTGGTGGCTGAACATAACCGAAAGATTGATCTTGATCTTGATCTTGATGTCACAAGTGGCTCGAGATCAATTTCCAGTTTTCACTCCAAAGGTTACTAAAAACATCAGTGCATAATTATCTGAGACCAAAGAAAGGCAAATAAGGCATTTAGAAGAAAGAACCAATTGTAATGAATGAAGGAAAAAAAAACTAATTCTATCCAGCACCGCTGTTGCAAAAGCTATGCTGGAACCTTAATCCTTGGAGTTTTGATGGGTGGCGGCTCCAACGTGAGTGGCGATGGGATTGTAGTGCGTTTGGTTTCTTTACATTCCGGTGATCAGTTAAAAATCGGATAAAGGAGCCAGCACAACGGAAAACGAGAGAATGGAAATAATTCATAACGATCGGACAACTGAATAATGAGGCATCGAATAGCGAGGAAACCTGTATATCCACTTGGGAGATCCAGTGAAGGATCCGTACGGCAATTGAAAGTTAAATGAAGACCACAAGAAAGGGTTGAAGAAATACTAGCGAGGACAAGAAAACTGGTACCGGATACAAAATACAACAAAATTTGGTAAAAAGGGATATGAACCAGGAAGAAAGGGAAAAGAGAGAGAACTGAGAAATGAAGCTACGGAAAAAAAAAATGAGACAAGGACACAGAATGAGAGGAAGAAATTTTACTAGAGAGTGCTAGACATGAGGCTGAGGAAATGGTATGTCAGAGAAAGGAAAAGAAGACATTAAGGATCATATATATATATATATATATATATATATATATATATATATATATATATATATATATATATATATATATATACAAACATAAATAGGTTTATATCACCAAAGACTAATACATGGAAACTTGAAGCACACAAGGAAATGCAAAAATGAAGAGTTAAAGTGCTTGGACAATATGCTAAGAACTGACTGAAAAGTACTATTTGTGGGGATCTAAATTGCAAGCATGTTAATTGGGATGAAGTGGAAATAAATAGCTACGCTGAACAATGGGAAGAAGTAGTGCTACAACTGGCAATGGTAAACACGATGGACCATTGGGTGAAATAATATACAGGTATAAAGAGGAAGAAGAACTATCTATGCTGGATATCATATTAACGAAAAAGCAGTGCCTTGTCCAACCATCAAACAATATTGCCGATTGGGAAAAAGTGATCATGTAGTTTTAAAAGTTGAATTGGAGGATCAAGAAATTTTGAAATGGGATGAAGAACACAAACAAGGAAGACTGAATCACGCCAAGACAAATTTTGAAGGATTAAGTAAGCATCTTGGTAGTATAAATTGGGAAGAAACCATGCAAGGCAAGACAGTTTAAGAGAGGTATGAAATCTTTCTAGACAAGTACAATGAGGGGGTAAGGAAGTACGTTCCGGTATACAGAGTTAAAGACAGTAAACACACATGGCATAATGGGCCCCATAGATGTTACGACCAACAGATGAGGTTCCGATCTAACTCCGATATCAGCGTCGCCCATACACGTTCCAATTTACTTCAGTTCTGCCGAGACGCTGTACATGGTCTCTTCAGTCCCAATCAGTCATAAGGATTTAGACCTAGCTCTTGGAGCAGTTACTATGGCTTGCATTGCAGCAGAAATAGAGAAACCAAAACGAAAAATGAGGAAATGGGCCTCGTTTCTCTTTACCTTATCTGAATATTCTTTCATTTTTATTCGCCACAAACAAGGGTATTGTCTGTAGACTTCAAGGAATTCCCTCCAAAACTCTTTATCATTGGACGTGGCCACAATCTGTAGTTGTTCACGCACCAGATGTTGCCATGAAACTGAAATAAATCATACGATCACCCCATAAACGGTAAGACTTCCGGTCGCCAGACCGGAAACTGAAACCAGGAACCTGGCATTGGCAGGTTGGAAGCGGGCCGCTCAGGCCGACTGACTCCGCCCACTTTTGATCGTATGATAACACCATACACGTTGAGATTTGCTTACGATTCCGGCGACCGGATCCGGTCATCGTAACGTCTATGGGTCCCTTAACGCTACATGTGTGAAAGCTAAGAAGAGAAAGGATGCTGCTTGGAAGAAATTAGAGAAGCAGAGAGGTTAAAAGAATAGGAAGCAATACAAAACGAATAAACTAGAATAAAGAGGGATGGGGAGAGAAAGTTTGAAAGGGATGTTGTAAAAAGATGTGGAGAGGAACAAGTATATAAATGGAAAGATGACGAACCGAGACACAATCATTAAGATAACTAAGAGAAACAGTATTTGAAACAAAAGAAATGAGTGAAGTGATGAATGAGAGCTTTCCTTCAGTATCTAATGTAGAAGGAGATATTACAGAACCAAACAACTAAGTGACGCAGGAAGGGTTATGAAATGTTATGGTACATAAACAAGAAATTAACAAATTACTAGAAAGGTAGATATAAGAAAAGCAATGGGGCCATATGGAGTGTCAGGATGGACATTGAGAGAATGTATACAACCCAATATTGTATGTAATCAACAACTCATTAACAGAAGACAAGTACCAAGGGAATGAAAGACAGCAAATATAGTCCCAATATATAAAGGAGGGAAAAAAAATCAAGCCCTTAAATTATAGACCTGTGTCACCGACAAGTACCTTTTTATGCAAGAGAGGAGACCAACCAAGGGCAAAAAAAAAAAAAAAGCAATACCCTCTTGAGTGCTGGTTCTCTAAAAGATAAGTAAAGAGCTAGCCAAAATTAGGGAACAAAATGCCTTGATACCTCCCTCTTAAAAGAAGTTAAGTCGTAGGAAGACGGAATTACAGAAGTTTACCAGAGTTTACCAGAGAAAGGTATGAATGATTGAGAGTACTGGTTAACTCTTTGCGTTAGAGAATTGGGCAGAATAGGGATGAGAGGAAGAAAAAAGCCTTGTGCAGCGAGGCCGCATGAGGAGGGGAGGCATGCTGATAGGAAGATCAATAGAGCAGTTAACATGAAAATAGCGGTAAAAGATAGAAAATGATGCAACATTTCAGCGATAAGAAAGAGGGTGAAGACAGTCAGTCAGAGGAGGAGTGTTGATGAGACGAAAATTTTTGATTCCACCCAATCTTATAGAACTGTGTGACTGGAAACCCTCCCCCCCAATATGCGAAGAGTATTCCATACAGGGGCGGATAAGGTCCTTGTACAGAGTTAGCAGTTGGAGGGGGCGAGAAAAACTGGCGTAGACGTCTCAGAACGCCTAACTTGATAGAAGCTGTTTTAGCAAGAGATGAGATGTGAAGTTTCCAGTAAGATTATGAATAAAGGACAGACCGAGGATATTTAGCGTTGAAGAGGGAGATAGTTGTCTGGAATGTTGTGTTGAGTTGATAGATGGAGGAATTGAGTTTCTGAGGCACTGAAAACGATTAGATTTTCTCTGCCCCAATCAGAAATCTTAGAAAGATCAGATGTCAGGCGTTCTGTGGCATCCCTGCGTGACCTGTTGACTTCCTGAAGGGTTGGTCGTCTTTGAAAGGACGTGGAAAGATGTAGGGTGGTATCGTCAGCGGGAAAGCTCTATGAAAATGTGATTAAAGTAAAATGGCTGGAATACCAGGTGGAAAATGAAATCATAAATAACTCCCAATTTGGATTTAGAAAAGGAAGATTGTGTATAACAAATCTACTTAATTTCTACGCACGAGTTACAGATGAGGTACAAGGGAAAGGTAGATGGATGGCCACTGTGAATTTAGGTATTAAAAAGGCTTTTGACAGAGTACCACATAGAAGACTCCTGTGAAAAATAGAACATACAGGAGTAATACAGAAAAGTATCTTTAACTGGATGAGGGAGCACAGGACATAACCACGATGATAAGACCTAGACTAGAATATGCAGCAGCGGTGTGGTCACCTCGCATGAAAAAGGACATCATTCCACTGCTAGAAAGAATCCAAAGAATATCCACAAAGATGGTGCCAGAAATAAAGGGTCTTCCCTATGAAGATAGACTAAAGGAAATGGAGCTTTCAACTTTGAAGGATAAACTGGAGAGAGGATATCTAATAACGATCTACAAGAAAATGAACAGTAGGAAAAGATAGATAAAGAAGACTTGGTATCACTAATTGAAGATGGAGATAGACGGACAAAAGGACACTCTAAGATAAGGAAAAGTCAATGTTAGAGCGACATTAAAAAGTTTAGTTTTCCACATAAGACGGTTGACATCAATAACAGTCTGAATGATGAGATTGTAAAAGCAGAAGGTATGTACAAATTTAAGGAAAATTTGGATAAAATGTAAATAAGGAGACAAGTCACTATGAGCCCCGTTCGAACCTTTAATATACAGATAGGTAAATACTTTGCTCACCAAAACACAGCTGGTTGACGCAGCTGACAGTAACCCCTTCTCTACTCCCTCCTACTTTCTCTATCCTCATTTTCGCTGCACAGCTGGATGTTGCATCCATGTGCGCAATGACTTAACTTGCTCTCGTGCCCATGCTCTCGAATCTTCCGAGTTTTCCACCATCTGGCTTCAACTCAATAGTCATCTCTAACTAAATTTATCTGTGCTGTCTATCTCTCCCCTAACTAATCTAGCTATAGTAAATTCTTTGACTATTTAACTTCAAAAGTGGAGCACATTCTGTCCCTCTACCCTTTCACGGAAATATCCATCCTTAGAAATTTCAATGTTCACCACCAGCTTTGGCTTTCCTTTCCATTCACTGACCATACTCGTAAAATAGCCTTCAACTTTACTATCCTCCATGACCTAGTACAACTGATGCAAAACCCTACGCGTATTCCTCACTGTTTTGGATATACGCCCAGTATACTTGATTTTTTCCTTACCTCTAATCCTTCTGCTTATGCTGTTATCGTATCTTCTCCGTTGGGCTCCTCCGATCACAATCTCATTTCTGTATCTTGTCCTGTTTCTCCAATCCCTCCTCAGGATCCCCTAAAACGGAGGTGGCTCCGGCGTTTTGCCTCTGTCACTTTGGGTCTGAGGAGGTATTATGCTGATCTTCCCTGGAATGATTATATTTTCGTGTCAGAGACCCATCTTTGTGTACTGAACGCATAACAGAGGTGATAGTGTGTGGTATGGATGCGTACATTCCTCACTTTTTTTTCTCAACCTAAACCTTATAAACCTTGGTTTAACACAGCCTATTATCGTACTATACAAGATAGAGAGGTTGCCCACAAACGGTACTTCAGCCTTCCATCTCCTGAATTCCATGCCCTTTATATTTCTGCCCGGGCAGTTCTTCAACTTGCCAAGCATTCCTTCATAAATAGAAAATCATTCCAACTCCCCTTGTGACTTCTGGTATCTGGCCAAAAACATTATCAATACCTTTACTTCCTTTATTTCATCCTGATGGCATCACTGTCGTCTTTTCGGTCTCTAAAGCTGAACTCTTCTCTCATACCTTGGATGATACTGGGCTGGGTTCCTCCCTCTCCTCCTCTCTCTGACTATTTCATGCCTACAATTGAAGTTCTTCGTAATGAGGTTCTCCATGCCCTCGCTCACCTAAACCCTCGGGAGGCTTATGGAATTATAAGGTCCCTCCTATTCTTCTCAAAAATTGTACTTTCGTGCTTGCACCTTGCCTGGCCAAACTCTTTCAACTATGTCTTTTTACTGCAGGTTTGAGTACATTCAGCCTGTTCCTAAAAAAAATGTGACCGTTCTAATCCCTCAAATTACCGTCCTATAGCTTTAATCTCTTGCTTGTCTAAAGTTTTTGAATCAATCCTCAATAAGATTCTTAATCAAACATCTGTCACTTCACAATCTTCTATCTGATTGCTAAAATGGCTTCCATTAAGATCGCTTTACTGGTGATCTTCTGACTTTCCTTACTGTGTCTTGGTCATCCTCTTTTAGAGATTTCGGTGAAAATTTTGTTGTCGTGTTAGACATATCAAAAGCTTTTGATAGAGTCTGGCACAAGCCTTTGATTTCCAAACTGCTCTCCTACAGCTTCTATCCTTCTCTCTGCAACTTTAACTCAAGTTTTCTTTCCAAACGTTCCATTGCAGCCATGGTAGACAGCCACTGTTCTTCTCCTAAATCTATTAATAGTGGTGTTCCTCAGGGTTCTGCTCTGTCACCCACTCTCATTCTAATATTCATTAATGACCTTAACCGAATTTCTTGCCCTATCCACTCCTACGCTGATGATACCATCCTATATCTTTCCACGTCCTTTTACAGATGACCAACCCTTCAGGAAGTCAACAGATCACTCAGGGACGCTACAGAACGCCTGACTTCTGATTATTCTAAGATTTTCTGATTGAGGGCTGAAAAAACTTAGTAGTTTTCAATATCTCAAAAACTCAGTTCCTCCATCTACCAACTCAACACAACCTTCCAGACAACTATCTCCTCTTCTTCAATGACACTCAACTGTCTCCCTCTTCCACACTGAATATTCTCAGTTTGTCCTTTACTTATAATCTTAACTGGAAACTTCATAACTCATCTTCTATGAAGTTAGGCGTTCTGCGGCGTCTCCGCCAGTTTTTCTCGCCCTCAGTACAAGTACCTTATCCGTCCTTGTATGGAGGAGCACTCTTCACATGTTTGCGGGGGTTCCGCTCATAGAGCTTTATTAGACAGAGTGGAATCAAACGCTATTGTTCTCATCAACTCCATTCCTCTGACTGACTATCTTCAGCCTCTTTCTCACCGCCGAAATAATGCATCTCTTTCTATCTTTTATCGTTATTTTCATGCTAACTGCTCTATTGATCTTGCTAACTGCATGTCTCCCATCCTCCAGTGGACTCACTGCACAAGTCTTTCTTCTGCCTGTCATCCCTATTCTGTCCAACATTCTAATACACGAGTTAACCAGTATTCTCAATCATTCATATCTTTCACTGGCAAACTCTGGAACTCCCTGCCGGCTTCTATATTTCCATCTTATATATATATATATATATATATATATATATATATATATATATATATATATATATATATATATATATATATAAAACTCTTATATATGTTTTAGGGAACCTGCAGTTCCAATGGGCCTTTTTTAAATATTTTGTTGGCCTTGGCAGATTTCCCTCTTACGAAAAAAAAAAAAGAAACTCAGTAATTTTGTCCATTATTATGAAGAAAATAAAACTTATCACTCCATGTCCATCAGTTTGTTTAACTCGTAATTATTCATTTTTCATCTCTGGCTTCATAAAGTTAACTTGTAAACATTTCTTTTGCAATCTCTGACTTTATACAAATTAACTACAGCTATTTGCATGCAGAGGACTACCCCCATATCACTTGGTAGACCTTTGCTGCTTCTACCACACACCATTACACAGTTACACACCAACACCACCACCACCACCACCGCCAACACCACCACCACAACGGTCTGGCACCTGAGCCTCATTCCAAGGTGCATCCAAGGCACAATACGTATATTACACGTAACGGTCATTTGACAAAAAAGTCCACCATACTGGGGGAAAGGGTATATCAACGAGGTTTGATGATGTTTTTGCGCTCTCCAGCCCCGCACAGCCTCGACAGGTAGTACGCTTACTCCCCCTGTTGGTGGTAAAATTTGATTGTCGAATAATTCCATTCATCCTTATATAGTAATCCCTAAATCTCACAGGACTGTGTGACCTCTCTTTTTCCTCTTTCCTCCTCTTACCTCCTTAAAGCTTAATTTCTTCTATGAATAATGTCTACAGCATATATGATAAGATCATAAAAAGAGCTCCTCTGCAATGCACAGGTGACATCTAGCAGTTTCCTTTGGGCAACTGTTTTGGATGGTGCTGTGCGCTATTGGATGATAGCTCTTGCCGAACAGATTTCTGGGTAATTAAGTCCCAGACAGTGGAAGGGTGAAAACGGGATGTAAACCTGTCCCAGAACAGGTCCCTGCTGTATCTCCTCTCCAATCCTACACATTCCACCACACTTAGTCTCCTCAATAACTACATTATTTTTTTCACATAACACCTTCAGCATCATCACACCTACTTCTGCAAGTCTTTTCACTCAATGAACAACAAATATAACATCATATCCCATGTTCACACCATCACCATCATCCAGCATGACTATAACTGCTTCCTTCACTTGACCAGGGTTGTTACCTACTTCAGGATTACTATATACTCGTATTTAGCCAAGAACACAAAGCCCATTAAGTGTGGCACTCATGGGAACAACAGCAGGTCACATGGCTGTCTGTCTTTTTATATATATATATATATATATATATATATATATATATATATATATATATATATATATATATATATAAAACTAGTGTCTTACAATTTATTGACACAAATCAGAAATTTGTCCTTTCAAAAATAATACAAGCCGGCATCAAAGACACCATGTGCTTGATACCTCGACCAAGGTTCATAGAGAGATCACGAAAGCTGAGCAGGAAAGAAAGAAGAGGCTTTATTGTCATTATTATTTTCTTTTGCCATCGCCCTGGCTTATATTAGATTATGCTTATTGATTTTTTTATTCTCTTTAAGAGCTTTAACTTAATATAAATTTATCATACTTTACCTTTATACGTATATACATATATATATATATATATATATATATATATATATATATATATATATATATATATATATATATATATATTTATTTATTCATTTATTGTCACGCCCGCTAGCCTACAGGACAGCTCGTCCCAGGAGTGCGGCCAACCGGTATACACCGCCGCACTAGAAAGGCGCGACCAGGTTCTTTTCAAACTCTTAAAAAACAGACAGAAGCTGCTTCCCTAGGTCGCCACCACAATCTTAACCTCAGAGATTGGGAAAGGTTACTCGTCACCTCCTCCTCCTCCTCGTCCTAAGAGATAATAACAAGTAATTCTACACGGGAGTGCGGAGAGAAAGTTGTCTTGGTAGAACCGCCCTCACGTAGGACAATCCACCCACTCTACTCAAGACAACTCCACTCCTAGCTAAATGTAGTGGTCTGGAGCCCTC
The DNA here is from genome assembly GCF_017591435.1 of Portunus trituberculatus. NCBI lineage: Eukaryota > Metazoa > Arthropoda > Malacostraca > Decapoda > Portunidae > Portunus > Portunus trituberculatus. Next base: position 1,355,010 of record NC_059261.1, on the reverse strand, counting down.
CACAAGGGAGAGAGTCCACACTCACTACAAGCAGCGTAATATCTGGCCCACCGCGGTACTGCGTACTAGCCCACCTCCTCGTCAGCCACTTTCACATACACCGACACACTTCTCTCCAGCCGGCCCCACACCACCAAGGCTGCTAACACAGCACACTACTGCCCACAATATTCTATGAGGCCCTCAGCCTCGGCGAAACACACTACACACGTCTCCCGGACGTGGCAGACAATAACAGACACGAATACCTCAGGTCAGAACTAACTCAACACAGGAGTGGGGAAGACTGCCCCACCACCCTTACTGGGCCTCAACTCACGTGGCTCACCTCCCACGCACTATGGGGGAACAAAGGAGCTGCCTCGCACCTCCACTACCACCACTACTACTTCTACTTACTACTGGAGGGTATTTTCCTCCTATACTACATACTACGTAAGGACGTTAGGTCCTCTCACTACAACACTACGGCTTCCTGATCTCCTTCCCCGGCAACCCACAGACACCTACTGGGGAGAGATAACAGCAGTTCCCGTAACCACGAACCCCTGGCGACACCCTGTCTCTCACAAGGCTCATGAAAGCCGCCAAAAGTCGTGGCACACGTAATGGCGGCTACTTATCTCCGCAGCCCGCTCACTACAGAACTTAATAACTGCTCACTGCGCTCTCCAAGCACAGCAGCATCTCGCCTCAAGGTCTACACACTCTCCCAGACCTCACCCTTACTGTGAGTGGCCCTCCAGACACACTTCACAGGAGTGCACGGAATAATTACAATTAAATCTATTACACAGCGGCGGTGACTACTCTGCTTAAGGTCTCTCAGTGCACTGGGGAAAAACAAAGGAGGTTGGCGTCGCTTCTCCCGGCTACCCCACGCTCGGCTCAGGGAGAGAGGGATGACGTCACAGCACTCCCATTCTCTCTCTCTCTCTCTCTCTCTCTCTCTCTCTCTCACACTCGTCGCCCGCCAGCCGGGCGGCGACTATGAGGCTAACTAAACAAAATAAAAGAAATGATATCACTCAGCCTAATAATATATATATATATATATATATATATATATATATATATATATATATATATATATATATATATATATATATATATATATATATATATATATATATATATATATATATATATATATATATATATATATATATATATATATATATATAAAGGTAAAGTATAATAAATTTATATTAAGTTAGTCAATAAAAAAAAAAAACAATAAGCATGACCTATATTATAATACCATAAGCCAGGGTGATGGCAAAAGAAAATAATAATGATAATAAAGCCTCTTCTTCTTATATATATATATATATATATATATATATATATATATATATATATATATATATATATATATATATATATATATATATACACCACGTAAACATCGAACCATCGTCTAGCCGACTCGAGTTGCGCTACCAAACTTCCGCAGCAGGCTTGGAACACTCCTGACTGAGCCAACCAATCAGGAACAGGGGGAAGTGAACCGGTGAGGAGCGCCAGCTGAGGAAAGCAGACTACACCTCACAGCCAACTCTTTCACACCACTTCTTTTGTATATAGTATGTTCACTGCTGCTGTCCAGTAAACTACATCACTTCTGTTGGCTTTCGTTCACCGTATCAGCTACAGTGATGACCCCGGAGTTGTCCAAAACGGCCTCTTTTGGATTTCACCACGACTACGGAAGACAGCAAAGAACAGCAGAATGCAGTTTCACTCAAGCTGCCCACCTTCTCAACCCCAAGTGTGGTTCGAACAGGCTGAAGCCCAGTTTTACATACCTCAAATAACTGCTGACATCACCAAATATTACTACGTGGTCAGTGCACTCGATCAAAACACAGCTGGGCACATCATAGACTTCATTCGTCATCCTCCAACTGACGACAAGTACCAAGGTATCAAGAAGCTAATCATTAGCACCTTCGGTCTAAGCAGACATGCAAGGGCAGCGATATTTCTGCATATGGATGCTCATGAATGAAATGCTTGCTTTAATGGATGGACACGCGCCATGCCTTATTTTCAAGCAACTCTTTCTAGAACAAATGCCTGACGACATCCACCTGATTTTGGCAGACGAGACTTTCACCGGCCCACGTCAGTTGGCAGCATGCAGACGTACTGTGGCACAGCAAGCAGCATGATGAAACAATCCACAACATGACAGTGGAGACCAGACGCTCAGCGTGAACTACCAGTTCCCGTTCGGTCGAAAAAACAGTGAAGCCACCGCTCTATGTAAGTGATTGCCATTCGGGAGGTCGTTTCCTGGTCGACTCAGGGCAGAGATAAATGTCGAGCCTCCTTCTGGAAGAGACACTTGCTCAGGAAAGAGAGGTGAATCATTGACAGTGTCCAACGGTATCCACATCAAAACCTACAGCACATGCATGATCCACCTAAACATCAATGCCCGCAGTTTCAAATAGCTGTTCACCATCGCCGACATTTCACAGCCACTTTGGGCAGACTTCCTCCGGGCACACGCGCTGCTTGTCGATATAAAAGGACGTCGCCTCATCGATTCCAAGACTTTTGAATCAATAGAACTACACTGCACCCAACTACTGGCTCCCCAGCTCAGCTCTGTGACTACTTCTGACAACGAATTTGCCAAGATATTAGCAGCCTACCCAGATGTCGTCAAGCCACATTTCCACTCTGCCATGCCAAAGCATGGTGTGATGCGCCACATTCCAACAACAGGGCCGCCTCTACATGCACGAGCACGCAGGCTTTTCCTCAACAAGCTCTCGCAAGCTAAAGAGGAATTTCGAAAAATGGAAGAAATGGGTACTGTGCAACGATCAAACAGCCCATGGGCATCCCCACTGCACATGGTTCCAAAATCGACTGGAGATTGGAGGCCTTGTGGGGACTACCGCCGCCTCAACGACGTCACAACAGCGGACTGGTACCCAGTGCCTCACATCCAAGACTTTACAGCGAAACTCGACGGCGCCAAGCTTTTTTACAAGTTCAACTTGGTGCAAGGACACCATCAGATCCCGGTTCATCCTGATAACGTCCCCAAGACTGTGATCATCAACCCGTTTGGACTTTTGAGTTTTTGTGCATGCCTTTTGGACTCAAGAACGCGTCTTATGGACATGGTGACCGTGATCTGGGCTTTGCGTTCATTTACCTCTACAATATCCTTGTTGCCAGTCATTCAAAACAAGAACATCGCGTCCACCTAAGGCACAAAATTGTTAAGTGAGCATCTGGCCAAGTGCCAGTTTGGCCTTCGTTCCATCAACTTTCTTGGTCATCGCGTCAATCACCACGGAGCTGTACCTTTACCAGCCAAAGTTGATGCTATTCGCAACCTCTGGAAACCAGCTACAGTAAAAGGACTGAAGGAGTTTATTGGCATGGTAACTTTCTATCACCACTTCGTGCCAGCAGCTGCAAGTATCATGGAGTCTCTTTTCAAACTCACAACTGGCAAGTCAAAGGAGCTCGCATGGGAAGATGCTGCCTCGGTCGCTTTCGAGAAGGTCAAGGATGCGCTGGGTAAGGCAACGATGCTAGTGCATCCGAAACGCGACTCCCCAACTACTCTAACGGTTGATGCTTCAGGAACAGTGGTGGGAGGAGTCCTGGAACAATTCATCAATGGTGAATGGCGACCCCTTGCCCACTTCAGTCGCTGCCTGAGATCCCCAGAGTGCAAGTACAGCGCTTTCAACACAGAGCTTCTCGCACTGTACCTATAGTCTTTCCATTCTATGAAGTCCGTTCAGGGTGGGGTAGGTATGGTCATTTACAACTAGCCATGCTTCCAAATCAACCTTCATACATGCGTCTTTCTCTTATTTATCATCCATGTGCTGTTTGAAAGTGATATTTTATGTATTGCGTGTATAGTAAAGGAAGTTACATAGTACAATAAGTGTCTATGTTTACGATGATAACGACGATTTGCATAAATTCTATGGCATGTGGCAGCGTTTTTTTCCCATGGTGCCACGTTGTTGTTGGTGGTGGTGGTGTCCCCTTTCATCTCTCGGATGGGTCAAGTCAGGCCAGGCCAGAGTTGCCAGGTTGGCAACACACACACACACACACACACACACACACACACACACACACACACACACACACACACACACACACAAGGGGTTTTCTGAAAGTTTGGGAGAAAATGGACCAAAAACTATGGCGCTGGAGTATTATTTATTATTATTCATTTCGACTTTTTCCATACTACCTAGATAATAATAATGATGATGATAATAATAATAACAATAATAATAATAATAATAATAATAATAATAATAATAATAATACAGAAGAGAGAGAGAGAGAGAGAGAGAGAGAGAGAGAGAGAGAGAGAGAGAGAGAGAGAGAGAGAGAGAGAGAGAGAGAGAGAGACAGAGAGAGAGAGAGAGAGAGAGAGAGAGAGAGAGAGATTAACAGATGGGTGGTGGGTCGGTACTTAATCTGATAATTGGGAGTCGAACTGGCAACGTCGCACTCATGGAAATTCCAGAATGTGCCCTGCCCTGAACGGACTTCATGGAGTGGACGCACAATAGCGATCCGACACTTTCGCTCCTTCCTTGAAGGCAGGAATTTCACTGCCTTTACCGACCATAGGCCACTTACATTTGCCTTTGCCAAGGTGTCCAATCCCTGGTCAGCCAGACAGCAGTGACAACTTGCTTACATTTCAGAGTAGGTACACCACGAACATACAACACCTCTTTGGGAAAAGTAACAAGGTCGCTGACACTCTCACACGCCACCATTAACGCTTTGGAACCAGGCATAGACTACAAGGCTCTGGCAAAAGCCCAGCAAGAGGATAAGGAAATGGCTGCCTACCATACTGCTATCTCCGGCTTGATGTTGGAAGATATACGTTTCGGACTTGAAACCTCTACGCTCCTCTGTAACGTATCCACCGGACATCCGAGACCCATCATCCCCGCTGACTGGCGACACAGGATTTTCGACACCATCCATCAGAGCGACAAAAGTGCTAATGGCAGCGAAGTTCATATGGCACAGGCTGCGCAGAGACGTAGGCAACTGGGTTCATGCATGTATCCCTTGCCAAACCTTGAAAATTCATTGCCACACCAAGGCACCACTAGAGAGCTTCACCCTCCCGGATCGACGCTTCGATCACATTCATGTGGACATCGTCAGGTCTCTTCCCCACTCCAGAGGAGTAACTCACCTTCTTACAATAGTGGATCAGTTTACAAGGTAGCCCAAAGCAATTCCGCTCTCAAATACCTCCACCACCACCTGCTCACGTGCTCTAGTCGCCCATTGGATCGCTCGTTTCGGTATACCGGTTCACATCTCCTCTGACAGAGGCGCGCAGTTCACTTCTGGGTTGTGGTCAGCAATGCCGCAATTGCACGGGATTAGTCTTCACTTTACTACTGCTTATCACCCTCAGGCAAACGGGATAGTAGAGCGTTTCCACCAATACATGAAGCCTAAGAACTATTGTGGGTTTTGCTGGGTATATGTACCGCTCCAAAAGAGGATTTGGCAGCATCCTCATCTGAATTGGTGTACGGTGCTCCGCTCTCGGTCCCTGGGGATTTCATCGAGACACACCATGGACGAGAGGACTCTCCTGCAACCGTCCTTTCACACCTTCGAGAGAAGATTGGGACGTTGGCCCCGGTTCCTACATCTCATCACGGCCTCAATCCTTTTGTTTCCCATTCAAATTGTTCTTTTATCATTTTCACACTATTTACTGACCTTCTTTATTGTCTAAAGAAAGTGCAGTTTTAATTTATGTTTAATGTTTACATGTGAATGGTGCCTACATCCTTTCTTCCCTCCTCTCTTCCTTCTCTATCATTTACCACTATTAGCCGAAAACGTGTCTCCCAGGTAAGAACACTAAATAAACTTTTGCTGTTATTTCATATACTTTCATGAATTGATAAGGTATGCATGTGTACCTAACCGAAAAGGGAAATTAAATTTCTCCTATCTCTGCCTACCTCCTCCATTGATGCTTATCACCGAGTTGGGGGGAAAATGTAAACAAAACTCTACACTGCCCTATATCACCCCCTTCTCTCTCTCTCTCTCTCTCTCTCTCTCTCTCTCTCTCTCTCTCTCTCTCTCTCTCTCTCTTCTTTAATGAGTACTGTTTACAGAATCATCATTGAGCTCTTCTGTGAATATTAGAGCAGCCAGTCTTCTGTGGGTGGCTATATTTGTACACTCCAGCTGATCAACAGTCCCAAGTGAGAGTTGGAAATGCGGTAGGGTAATGTCACATGGAATGCATCCTCCGAAATAAATATACTTTATAAGACTAGTCTATCTATATATATTATCTTTTGTTGTTTCATTATGTTTCTGTGCAATAATTTTTATTCATGAATAACTTTTTCTTACCTGAAAGCACGTCAAAATTAGAGGACGGCGTAGAGTTTTGCTTACATTTTTTTTTCCCAACTCCGTGATAAGCATCAGTGGAGGAGGTAGGCCGAGATAGGAGTAATTTGTTTTCCCTTTCCAATTACGTACACATGCATACTTTATCGATGCATGAAAATATATGAAATAATAGCATAAGTTTATTTAGCGTTCTTACCTTGGAAACACGTTTTCGGCTAGTAGTGGTAAATGGTGGAGGAGGAGAAGGGGGGTAGGAAAGGATGCAGGCACTTTCTTTAGACAATAAAAAAGATCAGTAAATAATGTGAAAATGATAAAAGAACACAGTGCATGAGATCCACAGGAAACACGTAGATACTATCTCACCTTTCTTTCATAGGAGCACTGGTATCTAAAGAATGGGGTTGTGAAGCAGCTGCAGAGTTAATGAGAACAGAGCCCGTTGCCACCTCATTGCTGCTGTCTCCATTATCACTGTCACTGTCATTGGCACCTTGATTTTTCTCTCATCAAGTTTTCTGCCTCTTGTGAAACATCCTCAAATCAAAGGAATTCCACTTCATCATTTTCCTCAGCATTGGGAGCGAGTCCTGGCATTGAATGTGGTGGTGTGGCTGCAGCAGCAATGCATATAAATCTTGTCATGAAGTCTTCTGTCTCTCATTCATTTTTTTTAATAGAGATCTGTATAATAACACATCACTTTATGCAACTGATGCACCATTTCTATCATGCAAACACTGCATTTTTCATTTTCTGTGATGCACTCTTTAAAGGTGTCATCCCAAGCCGATATCCTATTCAGCTGCTACATGGTGAGTTCACAAGGCAGCGTTGGAGCTTCTACCACCTTGCCTTGTTTTTCATTCTCTAGACTGCAGTGGTTCCCAAAGGGGGGGAAATTTCCCTGGGGGGAATTAATTACACTACCTACTAACAAAAATACACTACCTACTAACAAAAAAAATCTCAAATGGATTTTCTCACGTCTGAGAGAGAGAGAGAGAGAGAGAGAGAGAGAGAGAGAGAGAGAGAGAGAGAGAAAGCGCCTGTTATAGATGGGCGGCGCCGTATCTACCAGTTGGTTCTCATTCAAACATGAGCTCTCTCATACACATGAAGGGGGAAATCTGGATGGTTGAACTGGGTGCAGGGGGAAATGACAGAAAAAGTTTGGGAACCACTGCTCTAGAGCATCCTCAACAGTAGCCACATCAAAGCAATGTTTAGAAGCAAGAAATAGGGCAAATAGGATCCTGGGTTTTATAAATAGAAATGTTAGTTATAAAAGTAAGGAAGTGGTGCGTAGCTTATATAATTCCTATGTTAGGCCCCATTTAGAGTATTGCATACAGGCCTGGTCACCCCACTATAGGCAGGATATCAACATGTTAGAAGCAGTTCAGAGAAGAGCAACTAGGATGATACCAGCTTTGAAGCGCCTGGAGTATAGAGATAGATTAAAGGCATTAAACATGTTTTCATTTGAGAGGAGATGTATAAGAGGGATATGATAGAGTTATTTAAAATGTTCTCAGATACAAACTACATAGATGTGAGATCTTTCTTTACCTTAGAGGAGGAAGTAGGACTAGAAATCATGGCAGGAAGATTAGAAAGCAAGGCTGCAGGTTAGATATAAGAAAATATTTCTTTAGTCATAGGGTGGTAGACTTCTGGAATGCATTGCCAGAGAGGGTTGTAAATAGCACTAGTTTGACAATGTTTAAAACAGATTAGATAAGCACTTAAATTTATTAGATTTATAATTATGTATAGCGCTGCATGATAGTTTTTATAAGAAATTTACTATAGTTAAACAAGACATGATCCCCATGTATGGGGACCACAAATTGTAGAGGATTTCGCTGCAGGACTTAGCCCTGTTAATGGGCCAAATATTTAGAATTAGTATATAATGTATTGTGTACTTGTAAGTGTATCTTTAAGTACTGATGACGAGGTCGCTGTGCGACTGATACAGGATAACCTAGATGGGCCCTGGTGGCCCTTTGTTATCCTATTATTTATGTTATATGTTATGATAACTTCAGGTGTCATTGTGTCCCATGCGGTGCTCACCTCTTTAATCTCATCTGGCGTGACAATCTCAAAACTAGGGACCCAACATACAGCAGCAGCAGCTTCCATCAGGGAATCTGAGTGTGTCTGAACTTGGTCACACTCATCCCCCACCAGGTGGGGCACTAAGGGCCACCAGGCATGATGAACCGTTACCATGTTAACCTCACCTTCAGGAAGTCAATTGCATTCCTTACAGTAAATGCCCTCTAATATTGGTGGACAGTTCTACTAAGTGCTCACACTGACTGAGGCTTTCATGCTAATTAATATTTTCTTTAGTAGATGATGGTTCGCGCTAATTGATCTCGCACTAGTGAAGCTCTGCTCTACTCTCTCTCTCTCTCTCTCTCTCTCTCTCTCTCTCTCTCTCTCTCTCTCTCTCTCTCTCTCTCTCTCTCTCTCTCTCTCTCTCTCTCTATATATATATATATATATATATATATATATATATATATATATATATATATATATATATATATATATATATATATATATATATATATATATTATTATTATTATTATTTCATAATTAAATGAATTCTTTAATTTCATGTTTTTTTTAATATAAAGAAGAGACACAAAGAAGTTTATCTTCCTTATAGAAGCACTGAGTCATGGAATAAACTGAAGGGAGAGAGAAATATTCATAATTCTAAGAAAAAGTTAGATAAAAATAGTTATGGAAACAGGACAATACAAGCTCAGCTCCACCCCTTCAAGTCATAACTAGGTAAATACATGGTATTGACATATTCCCCCATGGAATGACCTACCTCTTTACAACAAAGGAAGTGACGAAGAAGAATGCGGTGGAGAACACATTCGAGACCAGAACAAAGGTGGGCATGAAGGACGTCTGTAGTGGTGTCTGGGGAGTTCCTGTCTCTCCATCGTCACCACTGGCATCTTGATAACTAGGAACAGGGTTCGAGTCATCTAAAGTTGTGTTCCGAAACTTATATCTCCAATACTGGGGAAAAAAACAGAGATATATACTGTGTGTGTACAGGTGCTCCCTAATATACAATTGAGTTATGTTCCTGAAAATGCACTTGTAGGCCAAACTATCATTTATCAAACTTAAGATTAAATGTGAAAAAAGTAATGCATTTAAAGATCTTTCTACATGTTCCTCATAAACCCACACAAAACAAAACATCATTTTTGAATAATTATTACCTAAATCAATACAACACATAAACATAAGAACTAAACACTAACATAAAACAAACAAAAATAATTTTTGAAATTACTGTCATGTTGAGTCCACCTGTCTCACAAACAATGGTGGAGCCCTCCAAGGCTGAGGGGCATTGTAACTGTCTGCATAATTTCATCTTCTTTCTATTATTTTTACTATAGTTGTAATTGTTATTACCATTATCATTAGCATTATTACTATTAATATCAATTATTTACATCTAAAATTATATTTCATGTCTTTGTATCCATGGTCAGTGATTGCCCCACTTTGTCCAGTCAATCCAAGGCTACCTGCCTCGCCAGACAGTCTTGGGCGTCTGTTGCATCACATGGCTGAGGTAGTTCACTCACTAACACACTATGCCTAAAGACAGTGCAGGGGTCAGAATAAAAGTAGATCTGTGTAAAACGATTTCAATACAATGCAGAGAATCTTGCTGTACAAAGCTTGCCTGTTACCGCAACGGCTGGCTGCTGCTGAGTGCTGACTCACTATGACACCGCGAGTGATCCCGCAAACAAAATAATGAAGAGAAAACATAAGAAATAACACAAAAATGACAAATTATAACAACGATAATAGTAATAATAATAATAATTATTATTATTATATTAATAAGGATAATAATAATAATAATAATAATAATAATAATAATAATAATAATAATAATAATAATAATGATAATAATAATAATCATAGTAATAATAGAAATAATAATAGTAATAATAATAACAATAACAATAATAATAATAACAACAACAACAACAACAACAACAACAACAACAACAATAATAAGGATAAAAGGAAATGAACTCATAACAAATATATGGATACACCTGCTGCAACGATACTTTACTCCCAGCGAGGTCTAATAGCACTAGTTCTTTTCTTATACAGGGGGTGCCGTGAACTCAACATCAGAATCAGTTGTTAACTCATTGAACGTCTCATTTTGTGCCTCACAACTCAAGAGGGCAGTCACAACCTGCTCTCTAAAGACAACTCTCTTCATACACACACACACACACACACACACACACACACACACACACACACACACACACACACACACACACACACACACACACACACACACACACACACACACACACACACACACACACACACACACTCACACTTCAATTAAAAAGAAAAAGATAGCGACTCCAAATCCAGCTTCTGAGTCCCTTTTTGGAGAGGGGACTATATATTTCCTCAGGTCAGACTGCTCTCTCGGTATCATCCATAAATGTCTTGGCACCTCATTCAGCTTTTCCTTCACTAACTTCTACAACATTCGTGGTCTTAGATCTAATTTTTCAATCTGTAGAACACTACCTCTCCTCTACTAAACCTCATCTTCCTTTCCTCACCGAGACATAGCACCAGATGTCTGAAGCAACTGACAGTAACCCATTTTCTGTTCCCTCCTACTTTCTCTGTCCTCCTTTTCGTTCCAAGACTGGATGTTGCGTCTATGTGCGCAAGGATAACTTGCTCTCGTAGCCTCTTAACAGGGCCTGGCAACCAGCGGATCACTTTGTTTTCCTTGGCCAGTCTTGAATCTTCTATGTTATTCACCATTTGGCTTCAACTCAAAAGTCACTCTCTAACTAAACTTATCTTTGCTATCTACCTCTCCCCTAATTCTACGAGTAAAAGAAATTTTTGACTACTTAACTTCCAAACTGGAGCACATTCTGTATCTCAGTCCTCTTGCAGAGATCTCCATCCTTGGAGGTTTCAATGTTCACCACCAGCTTTGGCTTTCCTCTCCCTTCACTGACCATCCTGGTTAATTAGCCTTCAACTTTGCTATCCTCCATGACTTAGAGTAACTGGTGCAACACCCTACTTTTATTCTCATTGTATGGAGCCTCTTGAGTCATGTTACCTCAACCAACACAACAGTAATGATTCGGTAACTGACAAGGACAACAGCATTAATGCATCTCTCTCTCTCTCTCTCTCTCTCTCTCTCTCTCTCTCTCTCTCTCTCTCTCTCTCTCTCTCTCTCTCTCTCTCTCTCTCTTACCGTTTCAGCCGTGATACAAAAGTTCCAGGGTAGAAGGATGGCATTACCCAGCATATAGAAGACCAAGGTGACTACAAAGGGTCTGCCAAGGGAGTAGGAAAAAAATACTCATTAATGCATGGAAGAGAGAATAAGAAAAAAAATACTAGATTCGAATTCAAATCATTATTCATAAGACAATTTGCATTTTGTTTAATTTTTAAGCAGCCTATCCAGAATAATTTGAACTGACTGATCATCTGATGACAGGTTGGCTGTAGATGTGGAACACCTGTACCAGCAATGAGAAACGATACATTGAAATGCATGAAGATATCATGAACTGCTGGTATCAGAGAGGTTTGAGTTGTTCTGGTGGTTGACTGAAATTAAGTGTTTTATTTGCAGTTCTGAGCAGTAATCAGGAACCCAGAAACAAAAATGCCTCTGGCATTTTGCCTCAGCCAGTTGAGGAGGTCGTAAAGAGGTATTACAGTATTGTTGATTTTCCTTCTTATGACTACTAATTCCGTGTCAGACCCATCTCTGTGTTCAACGCATAAGAGATGTCATAGTGTCTAGCATGGAGGCGTATATTTCTTCACTTTCCCTCAGTTTAAACCTTCTAAACCTTGGCTTAACACAGCCTGTTTTAAGATTTCTAAGATTTCTGATCTTTCTAAGGTTTCTGAGTGAGACAGAGAAAACTCAGTAGTGTTCAATGCCTAAAAATTCAATTCCTCAATCCATCAACTCGACACAACTTCCCACGCAACTATCCTCTCTTCTTTAATGACACTCGTCTCCCTCTTCTACACTGAATATCCTCGGTCTATCCTTTACTCATAATCTTAACTGGAAACTTCACATCTCATTTCTTGCGGCGAGTGCTCTTAAGAGCTGTCCAATGTTTGGTTGGACTCTGGTGATATTCGATCCATTCCTTGGATCATGTTCAAGCTGAGTGAGGACACAAAATCCACCAGAAGCTGAATATTGCAGAAGTTGTAGTAACATTCAACCTCGTCTGCCTGAAAGAGAATCTACTTCTTGGCTACACAAATGCATATATATTTATTCAATAAATAATGTTTACCGGATCGTCAACGAGCTCTTTTGTGATTATTAGAGCAGCCAGTCTTTGTACACTCGTCCCAAGTGAGGATGGGATGCGGTAGGGTAACGTCTCATGGAATGCACCCTTCTCAAATAAATATACTTTATAAGAGTAGCTTATTTATTCATATCATCTTTTTGTTATGTTTTATTATGTTTCTATACAATAATCATTATCTATAAATACCTTTTCCTTACCTGAGAACACATTAAAAAAAAATAGGGGTGCTCTTTTGAGGGAAGCGGGAACGAATTAACGGCATTTCAATACATTTCAATGGGAAATATTGTTTTGAGACACGACTTTTTTTGAGATACATGCTTCGTCATGAAATTATTTAAACTCGCATCTCAAGGTACCAATATGTATATATATATATATATATATATATATATATATATATATATATATATATATATATATATATATATATATATATATATATATATATATATATATATATATATATATATATATATATATATATATATATATATATATATATATATATATATATATATATATATATATATATATATATATATATAATATATATATATATATATATATATATATATATATATATGTTACGCTCAATGTTAAAAGTTGCCTAATGTGTACATTAGGCATATTTTTGCCCAATGTGGACATTGGGCAAAATGGTTTGCCCAATGTACACATTAGGCAGAAAAACTCGTAAAATTGCCTATTGCACACATTATGCTACCCCATTTTGCGGAATGTGATTATGTCACACATAATTTTGCCTAATGTGAATATGAATAGGCGGAAGGAGGACAAAGGGACACTGATACAAACTGATAGAAACATGAACTTTATTTGAGACAAACTTTTATAATAGCTACACAAAATGAAATAAACACAAATAAACAAAACAAAACGATTAATCACAGTGACACTGAGAACACTTAATTTTTGCACGCTCTGCCTGGGTGACAGCAAGAGTTGCATTTAATTTCTTTCTTGCGGCAGCGGCATCGTCCTGAGGAACACTGCGTCCTACATTGACACTTTACAAACCCTTGTCCTCCAGTAGCCTTTGCTGTAGCAGTTCTCAAAGTGAGACGAATATCAGGAACATCATCTGCTTTAATCAAAACCTGATCTATAGGAAGGAAAACAGCTTTCCTGCACGATTTTCTCACTGTATATGGTGACGATAGAATACTTGTTGATGTGAAGAGTGAAATCAGTGGTCTAGGAAGCCTCGTTTCGTCCCAACCAAATCGCGGACATCAAAACTACAATCAGCATTTCACTTTTTTTTATTAATATTACTGTATAGCCTCTCTCTCTCTCTCTCTCTCTCTCTCTCTCTCTCTCTCTCTCTCTCTCTCTCTCTCTCTCTCTCATTTACTTCATTACTAATTTAATTATCTATTCATTTATGCTTATCTGAGAGAGAGAGAGAGAGAGAGAGAGAGAGAGAGAGAGAGAGAGAGAGAGAGAGAGAGAATGAGGAGGGAGCGGGAGTGGACTCAGTCACTTGATCTTTACTTGCGTATATTTTGTTCAGTACAGAACAAAGACCTAAAGAAAAATACTCCCCCACCCCCACACACACCAAGAGAGGTCTGCTATGTATAGCTCTATTCACTTCAGGCAAAATATGGTTGCCTAATCTGACAGTCTTGCCTAATGTGCAGATAGGCACGCATTTTGCACAATACAAACATTAGGCAAAATGTTTGCTTAAAGTACACATTAGGCAATTTCCGCTGCCTAATGTACACATTAGGTAACTATTAACATTGAGCGTAACATATATATATATATATATATATATATATATATATATATATATATATATATATATATATATATATATATATATATATATATATATATATATATATATATATATATATATATATATATATATATATATATATATATATATATATATATATATATATATATATATATATATATATATATATATATATATATATATATATATATATATATATATATATATATATATATATATATATATATATGCATGCAATTAGCAATATCAGCAGAACAGTTAGCATGAAAAATAGCAATAAAAGATTGCAAGAGATGTAACATTTCAGCGGTGAGAAAGAGACTGAAGATAGGTATTCAGACGAGGGGAGTTGATGAGACGAAAAGCTTTTCATTCCACCCTATCTAATAAAACTATTGTAGTGGAATCCCCCCCTCCCAACCAAAGGCGAAGAGTATTTCATACAAAGATGGGTAATACCCTTGCACAAAGTTAGTAGTTGGCGGGGCGAGAAAACTAGCACACACTTCAGAGCGCCGAACTTCATATAATATATATATATATATATATATATATATATATATATATATATATATATATATATATATATATATATATATATATATATATATATATATATATATATATATGTTGGACTGACCAACCCAGAGACTAAAGTCATTGTTGAAGTGCCTGCCCGTTTTTCTTTTTTTCTTTTGTCTTCTTTTATCTCGTATTCTATTGATATTATATAAAAAAATCTAATTCCAACAAAAGAATTACATTTTTGTTACATGATGGTTTATTCAATGGTGACTTCCCGGAAATGTGATAGGATGATAATGCATCAGATCCCTGCTTCTCCGGAAAATATCTTTCACTCGTATACCACATTGCAAAAAGTTTAAGGTAATCATTTCTCTAAATAGGCTGTAGTACACTTTCATTGGTCAATTCTGCAGCTGGCTTTGAAAAGTAGCCTATGACTGGGTAGTAGTAGTAGTCAACCCCAACCGTGAAGGGAACGGACTCAAGGGAGGAGGAAAGTCAAGGAGGGATTAGCATCAGCCCTGCGCTTGCCCACAACTCTCTCTCTCTCTCTCTCTCTCTCTCTCTCTCTCTCTCTCATTATTACTTATTGTTATTATTACTATTACTATTATTATCATTATTAATATTATTATTATTACTATCATTCATTATTATTATTAGTTTTATTGCTATCATCATTATTATCGTCAGCGTTTGTGTGCGTGCTCACACACACACACACACACACACACACACACACACGGCCCGGTAGCTCAGTGGTTAGAGCGCTGGCTTCACAAGCCAGATGACCGGGGTTCGATTCCCCGGCCGGGTGGAGATATTTGGGTGTGTCTCCTTTCACGTGTAGCCCCTGTTCACCTAGCAGTGAGTAGGTACGGGATGTAAATCGAGGAGTTGTGACCTTGTTGTCCCGGTGTGTGGTGTGTGCCTGGTCTCAGACGTATCCCAAGATCGGAAATAATGAGCTCTGAGCTCGTTCCGTAGGGTAACGTCTGGCTGTCTCGTCAGAGACTGCAGCAGATCAAACAGTGAATTACACACTCTTGTGTCACAAGCCTATTGAGCTTCTACAGTAGAGCAATAGATATAATTTAGGAGAGGGACGGATGAGCAGACTGTCTACATGGATCCAAAAAAGCGTTTGGTAAAGTACCATATCAAAAAATTGCTATGGATAAATCAAAGTATATGTGGTTTACAGGGAAAAATACTGAATTAGACAACAGACTTCTTAAAGGACAGAGAAATAAGAGCAGTGATAAAAGGTGAGGAATCAAAATGGTGTAGAGTTATAAGTAGAGTTCCAGTGGGAACGGTTCTGGCCCCCGTAATGTTTATATTGTATATCAAAGTATGGTTGATGAGGTGGACAGTTATATAAGCTTATTTGTAGATTACGCAAAGTTAGTGAAACGAGTAGAAATTTACATGGATTGTGAAATGCTACAGAAAGACATGAATAAGATACACGAGTGGAGCAAGAAATGGGAAATGAATTTAATGCAAAAAAAAGTGCAAACTGATGGAATCAGGGAAAAGCAAAAGAAGACAGAAGAGATATTACACTATGAGAGTGGTAGAAATTCAGAAAACAAAAGAGAAAGACCTGGGTATTACAATAAATGACAATTTATCACTGGAAAAACACATCAACAACATAGTTGGGGAAATATATGAGTTACTATGAAAAATGAAATAGGTAATTACCTATATAAATGAAGAGATAAGGAAATTATTGGAATACATGATTCGGCCTAAACTAGAATATGCTGCACTTATATTGGCACCACATAATACGAAAGATATAAGGAAGATGGAAAGACTTCAAAGAGCTGCAAGCAAAATGGTTCCAAGTTTGAGACCTAATGTATGAGGAAAAATTAAAGATATTAAAACTTCCAACATTGCAACAAGGGAGAGGAAGAGAAGACCTAATTGCTATATACAGGGCATGAAAGGGGATAGACAGTCGACAAAGAAGACATATTAGTTTTTTTTTTTTTTATGCAAGAGGGAACCTTGCCAAGGGCAATAAAATATTACAAAAAAAAGGTCCACTTAAGTTGCAAGTTCCCAAAAAGACGACAAAAGAGTTAGCCAAAAACAGGGGCATCTCACTTTCCTTTTGCTGAGATCTCCATTTTAGGGATTTCAATGTTCACCACCAGCTTTGGCTTTCATCTTCTTTCACTGACCAACCTGGTGAACAAACCTTCAACTTTGCTATCCTTCATGACCTAGAGCAGCTAGTGAAGTTCCCTACCCGTATTCCTGACCGCCTTGGAGACACGCCCAACATTCTTGATCTTTTCCTAACCTCCAACCCTTCTGCTTACTCTGTTAAACTTTCCTCTCCGTTGGGCTCCTCCGACCACAATCTAATTTCCGTTACCAGTTCTATCACTCCAGTGCAGCCTCAGGACCCGCCTAAGCGGAGGTGCTTCTGGCATTTTAACTCTGCTAAGTGGGAGGAACTAAGGCAGTACTATTCTGATTTCCTTGGGATGATTATTGTTTTCATGTCAGAGATCCTTCTCTTTGTGCCGAGCGCATAACAGAGGTGATTATCTCTGGCATGGAGCTATACATTCCTCATACTTTCTCTAACCCTAAAGCTAAAAAGCCTTGGTTTAACTCTGCTTGTTCTCGTGCTGTCAATGATAGAGAGGCGGCTCACAAACGGTTCCGTAGCCATCCAACTGCTGAAACTCATGCCCTATATATTTCTGCCCGTAATCATGCCAAATCTATTCTCCAACTTACTAAAACTCTTTCATCAATAGAAAATGTCAAAGTCTTTCCAATTCTAACTCCTCTCGAGATTTCTGGCATCTAGCCAATAATATCTCTAACAACTTTACTTCTTCGTCTTTCCCTCCTTTACTTCATCCAGATGGCTCTACAGCTGTCTCTTCTTTTCTAAAGCTGAACTCTTCGCTCAAACCTTTGCTACCAACTCAACTTTGGATGATTCTGGGCATATTCCTCCTACTCCTCCACCCTCTGACTACTTCATCCCTAAAATTAAAATTCTTTATAAAGACGTTTTCCTGGCCCTCTCTGGCCTTGATTCTCGGAAGGCTTACGGTCCGGATGGAGTCCCTCCTGTTGTTCTCAAAACTGTGCTTCCGAACTCGCTCACTGCCTGGTCAAACTCTTTCATCTGTGTCTCTACTTCTATTTATCCTTCTTGCTGGAAGTTTGCTCACATTCAACCTGTCCCTAAAAAGGTGACCACTCCAATCCTTCTAACTACCGCCCTATAGCTTTGATTTCCTGCCTTTCTAAAGCCTTTGAGTCTATCCTTAATAGGAAGATAATGAGGCATCTATCAGCTCACAACCTTCTCTCTGATTGCCAGTATGGTTTCCGTAAAGGCAGATCTACTGGTGATCTTCTTACTTTCCTAACTGAATCTTGGTCATCCTCTTTAGGGACTTCGGTGAAACCTTTGCTGTCGGCCTTGACATATCGAAAGCCTTCGATAGAGTCTGGCACAAATCTTTAATTTCTAAACTACCCTCCTACGGATTCTATCCTTCTCTCTGTACCTTCATCTCCAGTTTCCTTTCCGATCGTTCTATTGCTGCTGTAGTAGACGGTCACTGTTCAAATGTCTTGAGATCTCCCTCTTAAAAGACTCAAGAAATCAAGGGGACATGACATGAAATTGAAAACGACCGCATGTAGAAGAGACATTATGAAATAGAGCTTTTTAAACAGAAGCATAGAAATATGGAACAAGTTGGATGAAATAGGATTTTTTAATGTAAAACCCATTTTTATATACATACCCATAATTATTAATTATTGCTTAGACCTCCATTCCCACAGCAAACTTACCAAATGTCTAAAAGCTTAAGAAAAGAAACGATAGAAATACTTAAGGTGCCCTTTCTCGTTTTCTTTGAGAAGACACCCAGCCCATTTTCTACGCTCAGGTACCAGGCATTAGGCCAATTCTCTCATTCGCCTCTAGCCTAAAAGATCATAGAGGGGAGGGAAGAAGGAAAACAATTATAATAAATAATTATGGGTAAGTGTGTAGATAAGAATGGATTCTATATTAAAAAAAATCCTATTTGTTATTACACATACTATCCATAATTATTAGTTAGGGCTTAAGAACTGAATCCTAAGTATAGGAGGGAGGATGACCTCACCCCTAAGAAAAACTTTAACTCCCCCAAGACACACACCCTTACAAACCCAAAACTTACAAGGCGGAGGCCATATCCTGAGGAGGATGCAGCACTCGTATCCCATAAAAGAGAGACAAAACCAAAGGAGTAAAAGGAGCATCACAACTCTCGCCACGAGAACGGTCCAATGACCCCGAATCCCAAAGAGTGGGGGTTTGGGGTCATTGGACATACATAGAACTGTATGTATAAAGAACCCAAAAGAAAAATTAATGAATTACTCTGAGAGCTGACACAACAGGGCCCAGAGAAAAGGTATCCAAATGCTGATAAGTAATATCCCTAAGATAAAAAAAAAAGCATTAGTGGACATACCCTTCCAGGTTCCTAACTGAAGAACGGCAGGAATACTCCAGATCTTCTTGAAAAAGGCACTAGTTGCTACTGCTCTAACTTCATGTGCCTTCACCCGAACCAAGCGCATGTCCTCCTCAGAAACATCCACATGTGCACGCTGGATAACCTGACATATCCAGTGAGAAATAGTATAAGAGTGCACCACACACCGAGGCTCAGTAACCATCACAAAAAGGTGGGAGCATTTAGAACGACAATCCCTGGTCCTACGAATATAACGAACGATATTTTCCATGCCCTCGCTGGCCTAAATCCTTGGAAGGCTTATGGTTCTGATGGGGTCCCTCCTATTGTTCTCAAAAACTGTGCTTCTGTGCTTGCACCTCGCCTGGCCCAACTCTTCCAACTTTGTTAATCTACTTCTACCTTTCCTTCCTGCTGGAAGTTTGCCAACATTCAGCCTGTTCCTAAAAAGGGTGACCGTTCTAACACCTCAAACTACCGTCCTATAGCTTTAATCGCTTGCTTGTCTAAAGTTTTTTTAATCTTTCCTGAATAGGAAGATTCTCAAACATCTGTCACTTCACAATCTTCTGTCTGATCGCCAGTATGGCTTCTGTCAGTGGTAATCTTCTGGCTTTCCTAACTGAGTCTTGGTCACCCTTTTTTAGAGATTTCGGTGAAACTTTTGTTGTAGCGTTAGACATATCAAAAGCTTTTGATAGAGTCTGGCATAAAGATTTGATTTCAAAACTGCCCTCCTACAGCTTTTATCCTTCTCTCTGCAACTTTATCTCGTTTCTTTTTTTACCGTTCCATTGCTACTGTGGTAGACAGCCACGGTTCTTCTCCTAAATCTATTAATAATGGAGTTCCTCAGGGTTTTGTCCTGTCACCCACTTTTTATTGTTCATTAATGACCTTAACCAAATTTCTTGCCCTGTCCACTCCTATGCTGATGATACCACCTTACATCTTTCCACATCCTTTCAGAGACGACCAAATTTCCGATTGGGGCAGAGAAAATCTAGTAGTTTTCAATGCCTCAAAAACTCAATTCCTTCATCTATCAACTCAACAAAACCTTCCAGACAACTATCTCCTCTTCTTCAATGACACTCAACTGTCTCCCTCTTCCACAATGAATATTCTCAGTCTGTCCTTTACTCGTAATCTTAACTGGAAACTTCATATCTCATCTGCTAAAACAGCTTCTATGAAGTTAGGTGTTCTGAGGTGTTCTGATTTTTCCTGGAATGATTACTGCTTCCGTGTCAGAGACCCATCTCTTTGTGCTGAACGCATAACAGAGGTGATAGCGTCAGGCATGGAGACGTTCATT
Organism: Portunus trituberculatus; assembly: GCF_017591435.1. NCBI lineage: Eukaryota > Metazoa > Arthropoda > Malacostraca > Decapoda > Portunidae > Portunus > Portunus trituberculatus. The sequence continues at coordinate 1,334,012 of NC_059261.1, read as the reverse complement.
CCTAATTCTTTATTTCAATCTAAACCTCCTAAACCTTGGTTTAACTGAGTCTGTTCTCGTGCTATACATGATAGAGAAGTTGCCCACAAAAGGTACTTGAGTCTTCCATCTCCTGAATCTCTCACATTTTATATCTCTGCCCGGGATCAAGGCAAGTCTGTTCTTCAACTTGTCAAACACTCCTTCATAAATAGAAAATGTCAAAATCTTTCAAACTCAAATTCCTCTCGAGACTTCTGGCATCTAGCCAAAAACATCTCAAATAACTTCACTTCTTCATCTTTCCCTCCTTTATTTCATCCTGATGGCACCACTGCCATCTCTTCTGTCTCTAAAGCTGAACTCTTCTCTCAAACCTTTGCTCACAACTCCACCTTGGACGATTCTGGGCTTGTCCCTACCTCTCCTCCTCCCTCTGACTATTTCATGTCTACAATTAAAATTCTTCGTAATGATGTTTTCCATGCCCTTGCTGGCCTAAACCCTCGGAAGGCTTATGGTCCTGATGGGGTCCCTCCTATTGTTCTCAAAAACTGTGCTTCTGTGCTTGCACCTTGCCTGGCCAAACTCTTCCAACTTTGTCTATCGACTTCTACCTTTCCTTCCTGCTGGAAGTTCGCCTACATTCAGCCTGTTCCTAAAAAGGGTGACCCTTCTAAACCCTCAAACTACCGTCCTATAGCTTTAATCTCTTGCTTGTCTAAAGTTTTTTAATCTATCCTGAATAGGAAAATTCTCAAACATCTGTCACTTCACAATCTTCTGTCTGATCGCCAGTATGGCTTCCGTCAAGGTCGCTCTACTGGTGATCTTCTGGTTTTCCTTACTGAGACTTGGTCATCCTCTTTTAGAGATTTCGGTGAAACTTTTGCTGTAGAATTAGAAATATCAAAAGCTTTTGATAAAGTCTGGCACAAAGCTTTGATTTCCAAACTGCCCTCCTACGGCTTCTATCCTTCTCTCTGCAACTTTACCTCAAGTTTCCTTTCCGAACGTTTTATTGCTGCTGTGGTAGATGGCCACTGTCCTTCTCATAAATCTATTAATAGTGGTGTTCCTCAGGGTTCTGTCCTATCACCAATCCTCTCTCTATTATTCATTAATGACCTTCTTAACCAAACTTCTTGCCCTATCCACTCCTACGCTGATGATACCACCCTACATCTTTCCACATCCTTTCAGAGATGACCAACCCTTCAGGAAGTCAACAGATCACGCAGGCACGCCACAGAACGCCTGACTTTTGATCTTGCTAAGATTTCCAATTGGGGCAAAGAAAATCTAGTAGTTTTCAATGCCTCAAAAACCTTCCAGACAACTATCCCCTCTTCTTCAATGACACTCAACTGTCTCCTTATTCCACAATGAATATCCTCGGTCTGTCTTTTGCTCATAATCTTAACTGGAAACTCCATATCTCATCTCTTGCTAAAACAGCTTCTATGAAGTTAGGTGCTCTGAGGCGTCTCCGCCAGTTTTTCTCGTCCCTCCAACTGCTTAGTCTGTACAAGGGCCTTATCCAACCATGTATGAAGTACTCTTCACATGTTTGTGGGGATTCCAGTCACACAGTTTTACTAGATAGGGTGGAATCAAAAGCTTTTCGTCTCATCAACTCCCCTCCTCCGACTAACTGTCTTCAGCCTCTTTCTCACCACAGAAATGTTCCATGTCTTTCTATCTTTTATTGCTATTTTCATGCTAGCTGTTCTACTGATCTTGCTAACTGCATGGCTCCCCTTCTCCTGTGGTCTTGCTGCACAAGGCTTTCTTCTTCCTCTCATCCCTATTCTTTCCAACTCTCTAACGCAAGAGTTAACCAGTACTCTCAGTCATTCATCCCTTTCACTGGTAAACTCTGGAACTTCCTCCCTGCATCTGTATTTCCGAATTCCTACGACTTGTCTTCTTTTAAGAGTGAAGTATCGAGGCATTTGCTTCCCAATTTTGTAATCTTTTCTTTTTTTACCCTTGGCCAGTCCTCTTCCCTACGTAAAAAAAAAAAAAAAAAAAAAATATATATATATATATATATATATATATATATATATATATATATATATATATATATATATATATATATATGGATCCTCCAACAGTGTACAGTTTAGTTTGGTAATCATGTTCACTTAATGCGATTTTCACATTAGTGATCCCTTCTGGAACGTATCCTTCACATAAATCAAGAAACCCATGTATATGATTTTTTATTTGGATAATTAAGCTAAGTGAAAATTCAATATTTTATTTCAAATCGCATCATAAACATCAGTCCATCTCATTACAAAATATTCCCTAGATTAGAAGAGAATAAGACATCATTTACTGAAGGTCATACAACACTTCCACTTTATACTGATATCCAACATGAAAGAGACATGTACTCCTTCATTGTTGAGGCAAAACACAAATTTTTACAATAAGATGTTACAAAATATGCCATTCACAGTATATACAGTAAAAGTGTGTTAATCCCAGCACCGATAATTCAAATTTCCCAATAATTTGAATTTTTGAAAGTGGGGTGAAAATTAATTTATGGCCAATTCAAACCAGATGACAGAAGTAGCCTAGCGGCAAGGAGAGGAAATAGACACTGCTATCAACACACCTCCCACCTCCAACCTTAGATCAACCCAGTAGTGGTGGGGAGGAACCAATAACTCAAGTATTCAAGGAACCAGTTCCTTGGGCTGGTAGAACTGGTCCAGGAACCAGTTCCGTAAATAGTCAATAAAACATGGTTGTTGAATACCAGTCTCAGAACTGCCAACACGCTGTTTAGTGGTGACCAGGCATGCTTGCATATCCAAGATTGGTATTCACCAGCCTGTGAAACCGGCTCCAGAACTGGTTTGAGAGAATTGGTAGAGCACAGCTAGTGAATACCAGTCTTGGAACCACCAGCATGCTCCTGGGGGTCACTGGGGTGTAGTGTTTCCCAGTCCCAAGAGCTTAAAGACCCAGGCCCTGTGGTGGTCAATAATAAACATACATACAGTACACAGGCTATCGATGTTTGTGGTGAGATCAAAATGCAGCTGATGGGTGTGGAGAAGTATTTGCATAGTAAAACAATTCATATTACACAGTGTCTTATTCTTTATTACTTACTGCTTTATTACTTATGTATAATGTTTTCAGAGGTACATCCTGATAATCTGGCAAAACCAAAAATCCAACACACTTCTGGTCCCATGCTCATCAGATTAACAAACTTTTACTGTACAAGAAAATGAACATACATCCCCGTCTCAAGTGTCGCAGTTTCTTGGTTCCTTGTGTGAAGCGCTAAACTCCAGGATCACAAAACTCACAAAACTGAAAACACTAAAAATGCTTATTTGTTCAGGCTGGTGGAAAGCACACTTCAACACATCCCTTTACTCCTTATTTCAAAATATATACCTTTAAATTGATGGTTGTGTTGCAAATTCAGTGAATAATGTTCTTGTAAAGGCAAAAACATGGGAAACCCACTTTATTGAAGAGAAGAAAAATAGGAAAGAAATTACAAGTATTTTATGTGGGGATCTAATCTCTGGTGCAGTGTTCAGCAGCATTACTGACTGATATAACATGAAAAGTAAATAATGACTGATAGTTCTAACCATGAAAGAAAACCAGAGCTGGGCACTTCTGTACCTCGGTCTGCATCACCATTCCTCTGTACCTGTGGAGCACCAAAAAAGGTGCAGAGGTCCAAAGTGCGGAAAAATTTTCAAAGGTGCAGAAGTAACAGGTACGGAAAGGCAACATTTTAAGTCCGTACCTCCGCACCTTAGACATGTGGGGAAAGGCAAAATTTTACATCCATACTTCTGCACCTGAGACAGGTGCAGAAAAGCAAAATTTTGAATCTGTACTTCTGCACCTGAGATTTTCAAGGAAAAAAGAAAATAAAGACATCAGTCTGCACTCCATAGCATTACTTTTGGGCGTTTTTGGCGGTCTGTGCTACCTGGCATATTTTCCCGCCATTTGAGTGACATCACTAATTTAGGTCTAAGCATGCTCTCTCTCTCTCTCTCTCTCTCTCTGATGATGATGATGATGATGATGATGATGATGATAATGATGATAATAATAATAATGTTACAATGACTTCCAGTTACTGCTAATCGTACAGATATTACAACGATTGCCAGCATACATAATCCCCATTTCGTTATATATATATATATATATATATATATATATATATATATATATATATATATATATATATATATATATATACATATATTGTGATGGGCACCGTCTTAATCCCCTGTAATTTATCATTTCATTATATGTGTAGCCTATGCCACCCATCGCGGGCCCCTCAGGCTGTTCTGCTGAGCAGACAACCCACCTCCCTCTTCTCGCTTCTCGTTGCGAGCGGGACTCAGTACCGGCCAGTCTTCAGCAGAGTTAACACGTACGTTCTCGGCACAGTAAGAGACACATGTGGCTGGACTGTGCGTTACCAGTACTCATTAGTAATTGGTCTGGGAGTTGTACCCTCCTGTTGAGTAGCTGGCTTGCTACTGGGTAGACCATGGCTGTGTAAAACAACGGGCTTGTTGTTCTGAGAAAGTGTGGCCAGTTGGGGCTGCATTTCTCGTGCGTTGTCCACTCATGGGGTAGCGGCGCAGAGGGGAGACACGCTTTGTCTCGTCCTGTTTGTTTGTTGGTAGCCGTGGTCACCAGTGGGGTTTGGTGGGCGGCTGTGTGCCCCCATCATCTTTTGTGTAGTATCAGTAGTATACTGAATTGTAGTGTAGTAGCCACGCAAACTATTGAATGCTGAGAGGCTTCATGTCGGCCAGTGGTGCGTAGTTGTCGTCCGCCAGACTTGTCTGTGACGAGTATCTGGACTCCGTGTATAGCTGGTGTCACCCGTAGGTGGTGTCTGGGCTTGTGTGTACATCACCGGATGTGCTGTACACATCATATATTGTAATAGTAGTGTAGGCCAGGGGTGTCAGTCTGACAGGTGTCAGGAAGCACTTGTCGTAATAGGATAGTATAGTAATATACTGCGTGTGTTGTCACAGTCTGTGATTCATCACCGTCTGTGGACAAGGCGTGGAGAGGCATTAATACTTCATAGAGAAGTGGGTGGAATTGTCCTTGTGGGCGGTTTCTCTAGGGGTATTAAGGCCTCGCCTGTTACACATAACATCTACCATTTATAAATTCTACTTGGTTGGGTACAGGAGGAGAAGGAGTTGCTGAGGAGATTCCCTTACAGTGGGGAAATTATACACTGTTGGTGACCTTGAAAGAACCTGAGGGTTACGGCTGTGAGTTATAGTAGTGGGGCTCTGTGGAGTGTTTTATAATCCCCACTGTACTGACCATAACAAAGTTGGCGATTTTGCCGGAATAACACTCTAGTGAGCTGTAGCAGTTAACCGCAGCCGTGTGGCGTAACATAACATATATATATATATATATATATATATATATATATATATATATATATATATATATATATATATATATATATATATATATATATATATATACAGTGGTACCTTGAAGCACAAACGCTTTTGAGTACAAACAACTTGGATTACGAACAATAAATCGTGTTTTTTTTGTATTGGAGGATGAACTTTGCTTTGGAGTGCAAACAATAACATACGCGGTCAACAGATTGCGTGCAGCATTGCACAATCAGCTGACAGTATGCTGGGGCACCATGCTGCCTCAGTGCCTCAGGAATGTTGTTTACAGTTGTTTGGTTGTTGTTTTGTAGTGCCTGGGATAATAATATTAAGTGTTTTTAGTTATCAAGATCATTGCCTAGCCGCTAGCGTAGCAGCACACATGGTCACGAGAGAATTTAGAAGATTTTAAAAGATCCGAGGGAAGAGAGAGTATCCAGCTCATGAATTAAAAGCCTTAACCCTTATAGCCCATCGGGCAGATCATGGCTCTTACGTTAGAGCCTTTCAGGCATGGTCTTGGCGCTTTTCAGAAGCCGCGCTCCTTTATGCCGCAGTTTGTTTATGATTGAGGCTATCTGTCATATATCAAGGTCTGTCATTGCTCCATTGTTTTCAAGATGGTAGACACTTAGCAATCATATATCAGCTTTTACAAGGATATGTTTGTGTAGGTGTGAGGGCGCCAAGCATGAGGATGGTGAGAGCACTTATGTCAGTATGCTGGATTTTATAATTTTTTATGTATTTCTTGGTGAGATATAAGATATACATGTATTTCCATGGATAAGTAAGCAGTTCGGAAACATATTATGATGCATGACAATATTGGAACTGTTATTGGTTTAGATAAGAGTGCGTATTGCTGGCTTGATGGAGTCAGCTGAGGAGGATGTGTTGATGCTGGGTCATGGTCAAGACAGCCCCTGACCACGACGGCACTCCACAACAGCCCCACAGTACAGACCACAGCGGCCTCAGTTTCTTTTATACTCATAAGATGGTTTGCTTCTGTTTCAGTTTCATACAATAAACTGTAGATGGTTCTTACTATTTACACCATTTTCAGTAAGTACACTACCTCCCGCAAATTAATATTAACGCTGCTATAGGTTTGGGAATGTGCAATGTTTGGCCAGTTTTCAAAGTCCTGCAAGCTGCAACAAGCCACAGAGCTCCAGTCACACTAAGAAATGAGCAGTACACTGACTTCCATTTGTTTATAGCCTGGGTTTGTGGGTAACTGTTGAATAGGATTCTTATTGTGTCTATAGTTCTCTTGTCCAATGATGTGGCACCTCCAGCTGCTGAAGCAAGCCAACAACAGTTGTTGTCATCTCGTAAAAAAACACAATGAACTATCACGCGCCTCTCAGAAATTTTAAAATCATCTTACGGGTAAACAAAACCCTAAAAATGCATATGTGTATATAACATTTTCTGCTTAGAAATGCATGTTCTCTTACCTCTTTCAATATTTACAGAAAGTCAGGTTACACCCTGGATTCATAATATCCACAATATGCACAAGGTACAGTACACCGGTGTACCAATACATTATGTTTTTTAATGCTCCATACTACAAAACACTATCTCAGGAACGCTGAGTTGCCATCCACGGTTAACGTGTTAACATAATGAAAGAAATAAGAGGACAATAACCTAAAATTTGGTGTGGGGTCGTCAGGGTCTGGGCTTGTCCCTCCATCTCCTCCTCCCTCTAACTATTTCATGTCTACAATTAAAATTCTTTGTAACGACGTTTTCCATGCCCTTGCTGGCCTAAATACTTGGAAGGCTTATGGACCTGATGGGGTCCCTCCTACTGTTCTCAAAAACTGTGCTTCCGTGCTTGCACCTTGCCTGGCCAAACTCTTTCAACTTTGTCTATCTACTTCTACCTTTCCTTCCTGCTGGAAGTTTGCCTACATTCAGCCTGTTCTTAAAAAAGGTGACCGTTCTAACCCCTCAAATCAGGGGTGTCAAACTCAAATTCACAGTGGGCCAAAATTAAGCAGTGAAGTAAAGTCACGGGCCAAACTCAATATTTATTGAAAAATTAACTGCAACTGATATGTAATGCTTAACCTTTTCATATGGAAACAAACTTTAGTTTTGCTTAAACACAGAATCTGGTATTCATTTCTTATTTAAATAAATAAATAAAGTATGTCTCTCCCCGTATCCTTTCAAGTTCCTTTTTAAAGTAAACCTTTTTCAAAGCCAACAACAAAAGAACCAAAAATAATAATGTCATTTAATAAAAATCCAACATTTCAACTATTAACAGACCATGCCTTGCACTAGAAAAAGTGCAAAAGAAACAGATATATTCAAGCTCAGTTTGCTACACTCTGATTTGCTCTGCACATTGGTCTGAGCCAGATACCTGGCATCTTTTCTTAGAAGCAAGTTCATCAATGTCTGGGGTCAGGCTCTGAGCTGAGGAAAGCCTCAGGACGGAGTGAAGGTGTTCATCAGGCCGTAGAAGGACTATAGCAAAGCATTGTGGGATTTGTAGTATTAGTGGCACAGTATATACCGCGGGCCAGCTCTAATGCACATTTGATATGATCTCACGAGCCAATTATAGTTACAACGCGGGCCAAATTTGGCCTGCGGGCCTGAGTTTGACACATGTGCCTCAAACTATCGTCCTATAGCTTTAATCTCTTGCTTGTCTAAAGTTCTTTAATCTATCCTGAACAGGAAGATTCTCAAACATCTATCACTTCACAGTTTTCTGTCTGATCGTCAGTATGGCTTCTGTCAAGGTCGCTCTATTGGTGATCTTCTGGCTTTCCTTAATGAGTCTTGGTCATCCTCTTTTAGAGATTTCGGTGAAACTTTTGCTGTAGCGTTAGACATATCAAAAGCTTTTGATAGAGTCTGGCATAAAGCTTTGATTTCAAAACTCCCCTACTACAGCTTCTATCCTTCTCTCTGCAACTTTATCTCAAGCTTCCTTTCCAACCGTTATATTGCTGCTGTGGTAGACGGCCACTGTTCTTCTTTTAAATTTATTAATAGTGGAGTTCCTCAGGGTTCTGTCCTGTCACCCACTCTCTATTATTCATTAATGACCTTCTTAACCAAACTTCTTGCCCTATCCACTCCTACGCTGATGATACCACCTTACATCTTTCCACATCCTATCAGAGACTTCAGGAAGTCAACAGATCATGCGGGGACACCACAGAACGCTTGATTTCCGATCTTTCTAAGATTTCCGATTGGGGCAGAGAAAATCTAGTTTTCAATGCCTCAAAAACTCAATTCCTCCATCTATCAACTCGACACAACCTTCCAGACAACAATCCCCTCTTCTTCAATGACACTCAACTGTCTCCCTCTTCCACATTGAATATCCTTGCTCTGTCCTGTACTCGTAATCTTAACTGGAAACTTCATATCTCATCTCTTGCTAAAACAGCTTCTATGAAGTTAGGTGTTATGAGGCATCTCCGCCAGTCTTTCTCACCCCTCCAACTGCTTAATCTGTATAAGGGCCTTATCCGCCCATGTATGGAGTACTCTTCGCATGTTCTGGGGCGCTCCAGTCACACAGTTTTAGTAGATAGGGTGGTATTGAAAGCCTTTCATCTCATCAACTCCCCTCCTTTGACTCTGTCTTCAGCCTCTTTCTCACAGCCGAAATGTTGCATCTATTTCTATCTTTTATCGCTATTTTCATGCTAACTGTTCTACTGATCTTGCTAACAGCATGCCTCCCGTCCTCCTGCAGCCACGCTGCACAAGGCTTTCTTCTTCCTCTCATCCCTTTTCTGTCCAACTCTCTAAAAAAAAACGGGGCCGTCCAGGAGGGCCGTCATGGGGGACCGTCTTGCCCAGGAAACGCTGACGCTTGTTTCTGACCGCAAAGTTGAATTTTTCATATTACAATTTGCTTACTTCCCCGATTTATTTTTCATAATGAATGCAGTATATCAAAGAAAAACTTATTGGCTTACATAAGAGTGCGGTGCTGGCTTGATGGAGTCACATGAGGATGTGGTGACGCTTGTTTCTAACCACTAGAAGTTGAATTTTCATTATATTACAATTTGCTTACTTTCCTGCTTTATTTTCCTACCTTTTATAGTTATAGCATAATAGTAGTAGTATATATAGTAATAGTATTCAAAAAGTAAGAAATTAGGTGAAAAATAAAATTTTGGGGTCTTAAGAGGTGGTTTGGAATGAATTATAATTACATACTAGTACTATAGTTAAATAAAATGTGTGTTTGTACTTCATTTGTTTTTGTTTTTTCAGTCTTTGGTAAAAAAAAAGTGTTTTTTGGGGAGCATCTGGGAAAGTTATCCCTATTTTCCCATAGGGCCTACTATTCGCCCAACACGAATCACGCCGTGCACGAGAGCTCAGGAACGTATCTGTCGTGTTGGGCGAGGTATGACAATAAATACACACACACACACACATTACACATTACAGAAAGGCTGATATTGAGAATCTCAAGAACTATTTTAAAAACGTAGACTGGGAGGAGATGGAAAACTCAGACAACGCAAGACAAATATAACTTATTTTTGGAAATATACAAAACAGGAGTCAGGGAATATGTCCCAAAATATAGACCAAAAGAAGAAGGAAAGAAAGATTGGTTTAATGCAAGGTGTGCTAGGGCAAAGGAGAAAAGAGATGGAGCATGGAAAAGGTGGAGGAGAAATAGGAATCCAACAAACAAGGAAAACTTCAAGGCAGCGAGAAATGAATATGTTAAGGTGAGGAAGGAAGAGGAAAAGAACTTCGAAAAAGATATTGTCGAAAAATGTAAGGAGCAACCAAAATTGTTCTATAGATTCATAAATGGAAAAATTAGGCAAAAAGAAACAATAGAAAGGTTAAAAGGAGAGAACGGGATGGTGGAAGACCCAAAAAGTATGGCAGAACTATTAAATAAAAATTCCAGGAGGTCTTTACTAAAGAATCCAAATTTGAGAGGCCACAGGGTAATGGAGAGACAATCTATATGAAAGAGATTAAAGTAACCAAGCTTGAAATAAAAGAGTTAATGAAGGAACTGGATGAAGAGAAGGCAATGGGACCGGATGAAGTCTCAGGCAGAATACTGAAAGAATGTAGGGAAGAACTAGCAAGTCCTATATACAACATCATAAAATGCTCAATAGAAAATGGAACAGTGCCAGTAGAATGGAAAAGAGCTGAGGTGGTTCCCATATATAAGAGTGGAAGGAAAGAAGAACCTTTAAATTACAGACCAGTATCACTAACTAGTGTAATATGCAAGATGTGTGAAAGAATAATAAAGAAACAATGGATCGAGTTCCTTGAAGACAACAAATTAATATCAAATAGCCAATTTGGTTTTAGAAAAGGACGGTCTTGTGTAACTAATTTATTGAGTTTCTATTCTAGAATAGTTGATAGAGTACAAGAGAGAGAGGGATGAGTTGACTGCATCTACTTGGATTTAAAAAAGGCGTTTGACAAAGTGCCACACGCAAGATTACTGTGGAAGTTAGAGGAGAAGGGTGGCTTAAAAGGAAGCACATTGAGATGGATAGAAAATTATTTGAGGGGGAGAGAAATAAGGACGGTAGTTAAAGATATGAAGTCCAAGTGGAGAGCAGTAGAAAGCGGAGTGCCACAGGGGTCAGTATTGGCACCAGTACTTTTCCTCATTTATATTAACGACATGCCAGAAGGAGTGAACAGCTACATAAATTTGTTTGCGGATGATACGAAACTGTGCAGAGTTATAAAGCAAAAGGAGGATTGTGAAATACTGCAAGAAGACCTAAATAAGATCTGGGAATGGAGTAAATAGTGGGAAATGGAATTCAATGTGAACAAAAGCCATGTCATGGAAATGGGAAAGAGTGAAAGACGACCTGTGGGAATCTATAAGATGGGAGATGGAGTAGAACTGGAGAAAGTCAAAAGGAAAAGGACTTAGGAGTGACGATGGAAGAAAACAATCAACCAGTAAGCCATATTGATAGAATTTTTAGAGAAACATATAATTTGCTGAGGAATATTGGAGTAGCATTTCACTACATGGACAAAGAAATGATGAAGAAATTGATAAATACTATAATAAGACCCAGATTGGAATATGCAGGAGTAGTGTGGACCCCTCATAAAAGAAACACATAAGGAAATTGGAGAGGCTACAAAAATGGCTACAAGAATGGTCCCAGAACTTGAAGGGATGACATATGAGGAGAGACTAAAGGCTATGGATCTACCAACCTTGGAACAAAGAAGGAGAGAGGAGACCTGATACAAGTCTATAAATTGATCAACGGAATGGACCAAGTGGATAATGAGAAACTGATCCTAAGAGAAGAATATGACACCAAGCACAAGATCGCATAGTAAAAAGCTGAGAAAGGGAAGATGTCTGAGAGATATTAAAAATATAGTTTCCGCAGAGATGTATTGAGACGTGGAACAGTTTAGATGAAGAAGTAGTGTCTGCAACGAGTGTGCACACTTTTAAAGTAAGATTGGATAAGTGTAGATATGGAGACGGGCCACACGAGCATAAAGCCCAGGCCCTGTAAAACTACAACTAGGTAAATACAACTAGGTAAATACACACACACACACACACACACACACATATATATATATATATATATATATATATATATATATATATATATATATATATATATATATATATATATATATATATACAGTAAGGTCTCGGTTTACGCCAGAGTTACGTTCCTGAAACATGACGTAAGTCGATTTTGTACGTAACTCCAGTTTCCGTACATTTCAAAGCATATTATCGAGTTTTCAACCAATCATTGTTTATGGTCATTCAGGTAAGTTAAAGGTTATATTGTTATATTATTTACAACTACGTAGGAATATGAAACACAAGTTTGTTTTTGTTGTTGATTAAGGCCACGAACGCGAAGGACTGCAGGTTGCCGAGAGGGGTGGACGCCTGAGGCCGCCAGGAGGGTGGGCAGGTCGAATGTTGTGACGCCCAGGGGGGACAGCTGGGAGCGTAGTGCAGTGCGGTGGGAGTAGAAGCGTGAGCAGCGGGCAGGAAATGCAATAGGGATCAGCAGACAGGCGCAGACGGTGCAAGGCAGCTGCGAGTGTCGTGTGGCCCAGGCGAAGGCTCCGGAGTTGTTATTGTTGTGATGGGTGTGCGAGCCCTCAAGATCGTCAACCTCCCTGTTGTCAGGGTAACGGGCTTCCCATTTTCTTCCCTCCCTCACACACAGCTGCTGCCCCCCTTCTCATGTCTTTTAATTATGTCCTCTTTTACTTGTAGCATAATGGTTTTCCTTTTCTTAGCATCACTGCTGTCACTAAGAACTTTTCTCTTTGGTCGCTGTGCGACTGATACAGGATAACCTAGATGGGCCCTGGTGGTCCTTTGTTATCCTATTATTTATGTTATGTTATGTTATGTTATGAGCAAGATACTAAGAACTTGAGTCAGTAAACGCAGAAGTAGGATAACACTCTTGCCAGGGGCGATGGTGTGGTGGAACTGAGGCAGTGTGTTATTGTATTCAAGCGTGAGGCGGGCGGTGTGGCGGGCAACCACCAACAATAACAATAAATCCTGCACTTTACGATTTATAAATTTTCAATTTTTTTAATCTTAAATTGCCTTATAGTGGACTGACGTAACTACGAGTTTGACGTAATTCGAGACCGACATAACCCGGGACTTTACTGTATATATATATATATATATATATATATATATATATATATATATATATATATATATATATATATATATATATATATATATATATGGAGCTTTGATGTATTATTGTATTTTGTTTTATTTTTTGAGGTGCGGATTAGATTTTTCGGGCGCGCTTTAATAGTTTTGGGTACAGTACCGGAGGTGCGAAGGTGCGGTACCAGACCAAGAGAAAAAAAATTAGGTGCAGAAGTACAGGTACTGACTATCTGCGTTTCGAGGTACAGAGGAGTGGTACTACCGGACTACCAGTAACGCACCCACCTCTGAAAAAAAAAAAAAAAGAGAGTATTGATTGTACAGAGAACATTTTGTAATGTGATACTGGACGGGGAAGAGAAAGTAAGACATGAGAAGAGTTGATAGACTTTGATTATCATTGGTTCATATGTAGGCTTACCTCTATATGTATCAATGATAATCAATGCCTGGCAATCATCCCCTTCATGTCTTATCTCGTATTTCTTAGCCACCAATGCCACATTACACAATGTTTTCTGTACAGCCAACACTCTTTCTACTATTTTCTTCTACAATTAGTTCTATCTGTCATTGTTTATTTTTCATGTATTACAGTTGACAAAGCCAGTGAACACTGCGCCAGAGGTTGGAGCCTCACATCACTCACCAGCAGTGCATCACACAGATGAGGCAACACCCCAAGCAGCGTTGCCAGTACCAGCCATACGCAAGTAAATTATGACAGCACAATGTTTTTTTCTTAATTCTTATATCAAGAAAGCTATACACTTAATGGTGGACTGTTGGCACTTTGTCAGTATTCCTACATCGAAACATGGATGAAGGAGGCTCTCCTGTGTGTTGACACAGAAATGAGTGTCGTTGAGCACAGTTCAACACATGAGACAGTGTATAGTGGCAGCTATGGATTCACTAATTTAGATGGCCAGAACAATACCCATCAGTGGGTTTGACATTGTCAGGGATAGATATGCAAAATCTCATTGGAGGTAGTGTGTGTGATGTCAACAGGTAAACACAACCAATAATTGTCTAAGCTGTGCAAAACTTCAGGCAGCAATAAATGAAACCGTGGATGGTAAGAATCTATGGCAGTGCTAAACTCAAGGATTACAAAATGCGGATAGCACAAAACTCGAGAGGGAAGTGTACTTGTGTGCAAAGCAAATGAGTGCACACTTGGGATATTGTAATAATGAAACTTAAGCCATCACGTCGCATAATCTGAGTGGTGAAAACCATATATTGTGTAACAGTGAATCATATATCACAGAATAGCAAACTAGATTCTTGGGTGGAATGTTGGCCTGGAGTACTAGTAAGCTAAGTGAGGGCAGAGTGACTGCTTTGTGTAGTAGCTGGTGTGTCACTGTTACTAAGTGGTAGCAGAGTTATAAGTCTGGCCACTCCTTCAGCATCAATAACTGTGCCACACTCAGAGCAGGCTTATGAAGACTTGTCTCTGAGAATTCAGAACTATTCGGTCCAGCATCTTTGCTGGTTAATCCTCTCTTTATGGTGGCTAATTAAACTTGAATTAATAACAATGCCTATCACCATTAACCCATCACTCTGTTGGAATACAGTTCTGATAAAGGAAAGAGTAATAGACAAATATTGTTTCATTCTTGCATTAGAGAGGTTGCAAGAATAGGGATATGAAAAATCCAAAATTTTGGTGCAGCACGGTCCTAGGAGTGGAGGCATATTGTTAAAAGATCAGATGAGAAGTTAAAGCAAAAACAGCAGAAGATAGCAAGAGATGCAATACTATAGTGATTGGAGAGGACGAAGAGAAGAATTAATATGATTTCACCCCGTCAAAAATAATGGTACAAGTAGAACTCCCCCATACAGGCGAGGCATTCTTCATACATGAATAAAAAAGGCCTCTGTACAGAGTTAACAGTTAGTGGAGGTGAGAAAAAACTGACAAAGATGCTTCAGAAAAGATAACTTTATAAAAGCTGTTTTCTCTAAATGTGAGATGAGAAGTCTCCAATTTAGATGATAAGTAAAGATCAGACTGAGGATGTTCAGTGTAAAGAAGGGGACACTTGATTGTAGACAAAGAGGATATAGTTAGATTGGAAGCTTGTGTCAAGTTGATAGATGGAAGAATTATGTTATTGAGGCATTAAACAATTTCAAGTTTACTCTGCCCCGTCCAGAAATTTTAGACATTCTGTGGCTTTCCTGCATGAGCTGAAGGGTTGAATTTCTCGGAAAACATGCAAAAGTGCCAGGTGGTATCACTAGTACAGGAGTGGATACGACAAGGTTGGTTGGTTTAGACTACAACTGGCTATGGCCACAGAGTCACTCTCAAACTACATTTATCTGTGCTGCATACCACTCCCCTAACTCCTCTGATCTCATCTCTGTCTACTGAGCACATGACAGAGGTGATTGCATCTGACACGGAGGTGTACATTCTTCACTCTTTTTCTCAACCTAAACGTTCTAAACCTTGGTTTAATACAGCCTGTTCTCGTGTTATGCATGGTAGAGTGGTTTTCCACAAAAGGTACTTGACCCTTCCATCTCCTGAATCTCATGCACTTTATATTTCTGCCCGGAATCATGCCAAGTCTGAACCTTTCAAACTCCAACTCCCTTCATGACTCCTGGCACCTGGCAAACATCTCCAATAACTTTACTTCACCTTTCCTTCCCTTATTTCATACTGATGGCACCACTGCCATTTTATGTCTCTAAAGCTGAACTCTTCTCTCAAACCTCTGCTAATAACTCCACCTTGGATAATTCTGGATTCTGGGCTTGTCCCTCCCTTTCCTCCTCCATCTAACTATTTCATGTCTTCAATTAAAATTCTTTGTAATGATGTTTTCATCCCCTTGCTGGCCTAAACCCTCGGAATGATTATGGACCTGATGGGCCCCTCCTATTGTTCTCAAAAATTGTGCTTTTGTGCTTGTGCCTTGCCTGGCCGAACTCTTCCAGCTTTGTCTATTGGCTTCTAATCTTTCCTTCTTGCTGGAAGGTTGCCTACATTCAGCCTGTTTCTAAAAAAAAAAAGGCTGACAGTTCTAATCCCTCAAACTATCACCCTAAAAGCTTTAATTTTTTGCTTGTCTAAAGTTTTTGAATATATGTATCCTCAATAGGAAAATTCTTAAACATCTGTCACTTCACAATCTTCAATCTGATTGCCTGTATGGCTTCCATAAAGGCCACTCTACTGTTGAAAGGCTTTCCTTACTGAAGGGGTTTACACTTGACAATCGATAGGCAATACTGCCGAAACATATTGCCGATAGCATTTTGGGTCTCGGTCTGAGACTGGGAGCGCTTCTCACAGCTAGCTTTGGTCTTGTATTGCCACTAGCAGCAATATAAACAAACATGTCGGCACCCAGAGAAGCATCCCTGATGAATGCAGACAACTTCATTTGGAGTCGGGAGGCCGAGGTGGCCTTGCTGGAGCAAGTGAGGTAGGTGAAAGAATGAGAAAATGAGTCTGCACATAATAGAAACTTGATTAAAATTTGAAGGAAAGCTGTACTGAGTTTTAAATAGTCCAATCCCTTCAAGAAGTCAACAGATCATGCAGGGACACCACAGAACTTCTGATCTTTCTAAGATTTCTGACTGGGCAGAGAAAACTTAGTAGTGTTCATTGCCTCAAAAACTCAATTCCTCCATTTATTAACTCGACACAACATTCTTCTTCAGTGACACTCAACTGTCCCCCTCTTCTACATTGAATATCCTCAATCTGTCCTTTACTCATTATCCAAACTGGAAACTTCATATCCTTTCTCTTGCTAAAAGTTTCTATGAAGTTAGGCATTCTGAGGCGTCTCTGCCAGTTTTTCTTGTCCTCTAACAACTAACTCTGTAGAAGGGTCTCATCCACCCATGTATACAGTACTCTTCGCAAGTATGGGAGTAGTTCCACTCACACAGTTTTATTAGAAAGGGTGAAATCAAAATCTTTTCATCTTACTAATTTCTCTCCTCTGACTGACTATCTTCAGCCTCTTTCTCACTACCACAATGCTGCATATCTTGCTATCTTCTACTGCTATTTTCATGCTAACTGCTCTTCTGATCTTGCTTACTGCATGCCTCCCCTCCTCCTATGCCTCACTGCATAATACTTTCTTTTTCCTCTTACCCCTACACAATTCAACTCTTTAATGCAAGAGTACTCTCAATCATTCATACCTTTCTCTGGTAAACTCTGGAACCCCCTTCCTCCTTCTATATTTCCAGCTTTCTATGACTTTATTTCATTTAAAAGGAAGATTTCAAGACATTTCTCCATTTCCTCTGACTAGCTCTTTCAGAACTGCACAGGAACTGGCAACTGAGAGTTTTTTTTAACTCTTTATATTGCCCTTGGCCAGTTTTCCTTTCTTACATAAAAAAAACTTATTGTACTATTCAATCTTATGCTGATACCACCCTGCCCTTTTCTACATCTTTTCATTCTATCTAGAAGTGAACAGATCACAAAAGGAAGCCAAAGAACATCTGTCTTCTAACCTCTCTAAAATTTCTGACTGGGATAGAGGAGATTCATAATTGTTCCATGTCTCAAAAACTCAATTCCTCCATCTAATTTGGATGATTCAAAAGTGTGCTCATGAGAATAAGCCATGTTGTTGTGCACATAGACACAATGTTCTGCTTTGGAATGAAAATGAGGAGAGAGAAATGAGGTTCCTATCAGTTAGCTCAGTCACCTGTGTTTCAGTGAATAAATGGTGAGGTTTAGTAGAAGAGAAGTAGCAATTTCTTCTTTAATCCTATCACTGGTGTTGACAAATTCACATCACCACAAAGTTCAGCAAATTAAACAAAGTCATTCGTAGTGACTATACCACCTAAGTTCCCAATCAGGTCTGTCGTGAGGTTGATCGTGAAACAAGGGTAGCAACCGGATCAGTGGACGCAAGCGAGAATGAGGTCACAAGTACGACTGTACCCGAGGTGCCTGAGCGTTAATGAACCCAAAACATGCGCAGAGCAATCGACAGCCGTGATTAGTGAACCCAAACAATCCGTGATTAATGATCAAACGAACCCAAACATCAATGTGTATACTGGAAGGTCAAAGGTGACTAATAGGCTTAGATAAGAAGGCCAAAAAAACAGAGTCCACAGAGTTGCAGTGAGAACAAGGAAAGTACAGGCAACCTCCACTTAACGAAGGGGTATGTTCCTAAAAAAACCCTTCGTTATTAAGCGAATCGATTATAACAAGTTTAACCCCTAACTTGAACTTCCATTGAGAGTAAACATAGCGAGAGTGCATCATAGTGCAGTGAAAGGTTTAATGGAAGTAAAATTTATGAAGTTAAACATTTAAGCAGTTTAATTTAAGTCATTATAATGTACACTAATATATGTATGTACGTAACTTTATAATGTTGATGATCTTAAATTTATGAAGGGAGGGAGAGTGAAATTGAAAAGACACTAACCAGCAATTTGTGGAATGTAAACAAAGGGTGCATCATTGTATCACATACAAAACTTATGTACCACACTTCCACAAGGCTTTCCATTTTATCCATTTTAGAGTGTTACGGCCCGCCTGTAACATACTCCACTACCATCCCCTCCTCCGCTTGTTACCTCGTTCGCCACCTCTCCGCCTCCCCTTCCACGCCACCGTCTCGTGAACCTTCCACGCCACCGTCTCATGAACCCTCCACGTCACCGTTTCATGAAGCCCCGCTACTGTCCCGAAGTTGGATTCACGCGGCCCCATTCGACTCATCCGGAAGTGTTAAGCCAGCTCTTGGCTTTCTGGAAGTCAGTTGAGGTCCAGGCCTCAACCAGTGAACACAACGCCTCTTGGGTCTACCGTGGGATCAACCATCACCCAGCACTTCACCACTGCGACACGTCATAAGTATCACTTCCCCTCGTCCGTGTTTTCCACATTGCCTCCATATAGGATTAGGATTATTGTTAGGTATTAAGTTGGGTTCTTTATTGTTGTATTTATTTCTGTGTTATATGTATATGTGTATGTCATTTTCATGTTTCATGTTATATCTGTGTGTCAGTTTCATTATGGGTTATTAAAATAGCTTTTAAAGTGCCCCTTTGCATTTCCTCACCAGTTGAACCTGCAGTGTTTTTTTTTATTGTTCATTGTTGCCATTGTTCACCGGCTCCCGTGAGAGGACCTTATCAGATGCCAATCTTACCAGTTTAACCGG
Organism: Portunus trituberculatus; assembly: GCF_017591435.1. NCBI lineage: Eukaryota > Metazoa > Arthropoda > Malacostraca > Decapoda > Portunidae > Portunus > Portunus trituberculatus. The sequence goes on along the minus strand of NC_059261.1, from coordinate 1,314,666 downwards.
TGAACGTAACAATTGGCGACCGTGACAGGACGTAACATTATAACCCATGTTCAGTGTTCCATTTTTCCAGTGACTTTTTTCTGTGATTACATTATTTTTCTTGTGTTTCTGTGGTGTTGTGACTTTGATGTGTTTTTTTCTGTGACTTACTCTGCGTGTGGTTTAAATTTACCTTTGTGCGATCAAGTGGCTCCTTTTGGGTTAAACGTGCTTCGTGACTTTCATTGGTATCGCATAGCAGTGGTAGAGCAGGAAACCAGGTAGAAAGGCGTGTTCACCGATAGCACTTATCTCTATTTTTGCACATAGGCAGGTGTGTAATAAGTGTTATCCAAGTGTTGGGATCATCATATGTTCATGCGAACCCTCAATCCCCTCACTTCGCGGATCATTTTTCTCGCTAGTTAGAATCGGCCATTTTAACTAGTCTCTCAGACTAATCCGCCTCCTTATCAATAACAAGTCTCAGTACAATTCGCTCCTCACTCTCAAGTCTCGTAACTAGAGTAATCCGGATCCCTCTTAATGCCGTAACTCTCTAGTTTACCCCTCATTAGTGATTGTACTCATAAGTGTTTACTTAAGTATAATCTAGGTAATTTCAAGGTTGCCTTTATTATCACTCTGCCAAGTTCCTCACTTAAGTAATTCGCTTATCATTTTTTTTTTTTTTTGTGTGTTTAACATCTATTTAATATGGCTTCCGCTCAGTTTAACGTTGAAGATTTTTGTGCCGACCCTTCTCTGGAACAACTTAAAGATGCTAATATAAAGAAGGACCAATGGAAAGCCATCGCTAAACATTTTGATGTTCCCATCACGTCTCAGATGACTAAAGAGGTCATTAAGAATGTAGTTGTTGAACATCTAGTGCAAGAAGGTCAGTTGCTAGGAAATGCCATAGAAGAGTTAACTCCCATGTCAGCCTCTACGAGGACTATAATACACAGTCCCCAGGAAGAACAGGATAAGAGTAGGATAAGTCAGTGGGAAATTGAGAAGCTTAAACTAGAATACCGGATGCATGAAAAACAAATGCAACTACAGGCAGAAAAAGAAGATAAAGATAAAGAGAGAAAACTACGGGAAAAAAAGAAGAGAGAGAATTTCAGTTACAACTTAGAAAGCAGGAGAAAGAGTTAGAAATTCAGGAGTTAGCCCTACGAAATGACGCTAAGTTTAGAGGGGAAGAAATAGATATAAAGAAAAAGTTAGCAAGCTTTAATCCCGCTACAGCTGCTCCGCTAGTTCCCCCTTTTGATGAATCTGATGTTGACGGGTCATTTCGCGCTTTTGAGAGCATTGCTAATAGGAATAAATGGCCCAAGGATCAGTGGGTGTCTCTCCTTGTCCCTAAGCTAGTAGGAAAAGCTTATAGGGTATACAACGGCCTTAGTGATGAGGTAGAATATGAAGAGATCAAAGGTAACATTCTAGACGCCTACTCTATCACTTCTGATGGATACAGACAACAGTTTCGAAAGTATGTGAAACCAGAGTCTCACACCTATGTTGAATTTGCTAGTGAGAAACTAAGACAATTTAAGAAATGGTTAGCCGCCCTTAACATTACCACCTTTTCGGAGTTGCTCAATCTAATGGTCCTGGAAGAATGGAAGAACAAGTTACCCTTTAATATTCTGAGGCATGTGGAAGAACGGGAGAGAGTGATCTTATGTCTGCCGCTAAAGTGGCTGATGCGTTTGCTTTGTTGATGGGATCCCTGGGTAGTAGAGGTCGTGGTTCACTATCTAATGTTAGGTCCTCCTTTGGGGAAGGTTTTGGGGCGCGGGTGGTAAGCCGACCGGATTCTCGCCAAATGCATATAATTCCCCCTGGTGTACATACTGTAAGAAACCAGGACACACGATCCAAAAATGTAGACACCCAAATTGCAAGGCCTCTCAACGTCAACTTTCTTTTGTGGCCCCTAAACCTAACACATTTGAGAACAAGAAACCAGTGGCCCTAGCTAACCCTGTCAACTCTCCTCTAGAACTTTATGACTCGTACATGTATCAAGGTAAAGTGTCCCTGACTGATGGTAAAGACAAGGCAATAAATGTCAAGGTTCTGCGTGATACAGGTGCTGCCCAATCCATCTTAAGGGAAGATGTCATCCCTAACATCAAACAGGCTTTCACTGGGGAGAAGGTGATCCTTACAGGTCTCGAATCACAGCTCTCCTATCCCTTGGCTAATATTAGCTTACAGTGCCCTTTCATTTCAGGAGAGGTTGAGGTAGCCATTAAACCTGGTGAACTGCCAGTACCGGGGTACATCTTGTACTGGGTAATGATCTTGCGGGTAACTTGGCTGTTCCAAACTTAATTGTTCTTGATTCTCCCTTAACAGAAAGTCCCACTAAGACCCTGGACGAAACATCCCCTCACTTCTTCCCAGTGTGTGCAGTCACCAGGTCTCAGTCCAAGTCCCCTGCCCTTTCACCACCTCCTCCACCAATGATTGCCTCTACTGACAACTTGTACAATAACATCATTTCAAAGGAGAATTTGATTAATGCTCAGGAACAGGATCTCACTTTGGCTAAGATCAGACATGTTGCCAGTGAGACAAAGGATATGTCTAAATTGCCTTGTTTTTATTATCAGGAAGGAGTCCTGATGCGTGCCTACAGACCTCCTGAACTGAAACAACTAGACACCTGGTCAGAAACACATCAAGTTGTCATCCCTTGTCTGTAAGACCAGCCATTATAGAACTAGCTCATGATGGATTGTCAGGTCATCTAGGCATCCAAAAACCTACAAGAAGGCTCTTCAACATTTTTTTGGCCAGGAATGAAAAAGGATGTGTCACACTATGTAAAAACATGTCACATATGTCAAATTGTGGGTAAGCCTAACGAATGCCTTGTGCCAGCTCCTCTGACTTCTATTTCAGTTCAGACGAAGCCCTTCGAAAAGATCATTCTAGACTGCGTAGGGCCCTTACCCAAAACCAAACGAGGGAATCAGTATTTGTTAACCCTCATGGATCCCACTACCAGGTACCTTGAAGCATTCCCTCTTAAGAACATCACATTAAAGACCATTGTAAAACATCTAATACATTCTTTCACCTCGGTAGGAATTCCAAAACAAATTCAGTCTGACAAGGGTAGCAATTTCACTAGCAATTTTTTCCAACAGATAGTGAATGAGCTAAACATCGACCATGTTACCTCCTCGGCTTACCACCCCCAGGAAATTAAATAAAGTGACAGTGCCAGACTCCTACCCATTGCCCTTGATAGAGGACCTTATAGATAGTATAGGAGTAGCCAAATTTGTAACCACTATAGACTTACTTAAAGGTTACTACCCGATTCCCCTCTCGGACGAGGCCCAAATAATATCCGCCTTCATCACCCCTTCGGACTATACCAATACACAGTGATGCCCTTGGCTTGTCTAATGCTCCCGCCACCTTCCAGAGGGCTACAAATTACATCACCCAGGACTTGGAGGGAACATCTGCATATCTGGACGACCTGGTGGTGACTTCGGACGACTGGGTGACACATCTGACCCGTCTTCGGAGGCTGATGGGTCGGTTGCAGGAAGCCGGGCTTACAATCAACCTGGCCAAGTCCACCTTCGGGAAGTCTACGGTGGTCTACCTGGGACATGTGGTGGGGAACGGCAAGGTTCGCCCCAAGAGAGCCAACGTGGAGGCCATCCTTGGCTTCCTGTCCCTACCACCAGGAAAGCTCTCATGAGGTTCTTGGGGATGGCTGGTTTCTACAGAAGATTCTGTAGGAACTTCTCCACCCTGGCCGCCCCTGACGGACCTTATCAGCACTTCCGTCCCCTTCCACTGGACCCCGACCTGTGACCAAGCCTTCCAACACCTCAAGGCGTTCTCTCCTCGGAACCAGTGGTCTGGACGCCAGATCACTCCGCCCCTTCCATCTACAAGTGGACGCGAGTGGAGTTGGAGTGGGTGCTGTCCTACTACAAACGGACCCCACAAGCGGCATCCTCCATCCCATCGCCTATCACTCCGCCAAGCTGAAGAAACATCAACTCAACTACTCCACCATCGAGAAGGAGGCTCTGGCACTCGTCCTGGCGCTCCAACGTTTTGAGTGCTACCTTCATCCTGGTCCTCAAACTACGAAGGTCTTCACCGATCACAATCCTCTGGCCTTCCTTCACGCCATGAAGAACCGAAACCAACGCATTCTTAGGTGGGCCTTGTTAACTCAACCCTTCAACTTGGAAGTCCACCATATCAAGGGGGTGGACAACATCATCGCCGACGCCTTATCAAGATCTCCCGTCTCACCTCCTTCATGAGCCCATTACGGAGGTCTTAGGGGGGAGGAAATGTTACGGCCCGCCCGTAACATACTCCACTACCATCACCTCCTCCGCTTGTTACCTCGTTCGCCACCTCTCCGCCTCCCTTCCACGTCACCGTCTCGTGAACCTTCCACGCCACCGTCTCATGAACCCTCCACGTCACCGTTTCATGAAGCCCGCTACTGTCCCGAAGTTGGATTCACGCGGCCCCATTCGACTCAACCGGAAGTGTTGAGCCAGCTCTTGGCTTTCTGGAAGTCAGTTGAGGTCCAGGCCTCAACCAGTGAACACAACGCCTCTTGGGTCTACCGTGGGATCAACCATCACCCAGCACTTCACCACTGCGACACCGCATAAGTATCACTTCCCTCGTCCGTGTTTTCCACATTGCCTCCATATAGGATTAGGATTATTGTTAGGTATTAAGTTGGGTTCTTTATTGTTGTATTTATTTCTGTGTTATATGTATATGTGTATGTCATTTTCCTGTGTTTCATGTTATATATCTGTGTTTCATGTTTCATGTTATATCTGTGTGTCAGTTTCATTATGGGTAATTATTAATATAGCTTTTTAAAGTGCCCCCTTTGCATTTCCTAACCAGTTGACCTGCAGTGTTTTTTTTTATTGTTATTGTTCACCGGCTCCCCGATGCCAATCTTACCCGTTTAACCGGTGAATGTAACAAGAGTCACAAGTTCAGGTGGTTCTTTTAGCTTACAAGGAAGATACGGTCTCACCAGCCTTCTTAATAGAGTCTGCTGACTTGAATCATAATAATGAATAATATCCAGCTCCACTTCGAGAGTAAGAGACTTCCTGATCTTCTTAGCAATGCTAGGCGACATTGCAGGGTGTTTTGGTGGACGAGGGAAGACGAGCTGCTGCTTACACTGTTATTGTTTTGAACTAGGGGGAGTGAGTGGTACACATGTTGTCCACGAGAGGCGCTGGTGTATTCAAAAGCCTGTCGGCTTGCGTGATACGGTGGGGCTTTCAAACTTGGAAAAAATTACCTGGATAAAACTTCGTTAAAGCAACTTTGGTGTTCGTTAAACGAGCAGATGGTAGTAAAATGAAATCTTCGTTGTAGCGAAATTTCGTTGTGTGAACCTTCGTTAAGCGGGGGTTGCCTGTACTGTGTAAGCATAGAAAGTCTAAGTGCTAGAAGGGAATAAAATGACTTTAATTGCATGTTAGGTTAAGAGGTAACTGATGACGAACCAATATAGCCCCTAAGCAACAGGTCAATTGAGTGTAAACAAAGAAAGTAGTTCAACCGTAGGGGATAATGTAAGAAATGAGTAGTAAAGGACTTTGATAACACCAACGTCATGTGATTAACGCCAGGATATAAGGCCAGGCAGCGGCAGGAGCCAGCAGATAACAAACTTTCTACATCGTTAACAGAACTAAGAATTTTGTGTAGAGTACGGACATCATGAAGCCCTGGGCCTTCCTCTGTCTCACCTTATTCGTGAGTAGTAACTTGGAGAATTTATCCTAGAGTTGTAGAGTCTCGTGTTTCGTATACTGTGAAGTTTTAAAGTGATTGTGGTGACGCTTCGCATGTAGTGTTACACGGTAGAGTACACGGTAGAGAAATGACAATGTTCTGTGAAAGTATTGAAAGAGAATCTCAGAAAAAGTATGGATATCTTTTAATTGAATGATATATTTCAGTAATGGGAATTTGTGTCGTTGATATGTGACCGTGTTACTTGACATTATTTTTACGCATGGTAGCTGGACTTGTTTACTTTTGTTTTATTTGGTATGTAATAAATATAAGTTATATGGAGCTGCATTTTTGTGAGTACCCCACAGGAAGACCCACAGTTTTGTCACTTGGTTGACCTGATTTAAGGAGTTTACAGAGATTCATACAAGGTAAGCAGCTCAATGTGGTAATCTGCAGAGGCAGTTACGACAGCTCCCAATATGAAATCAACACTATTTCAAGGCTTTTCAACAACACAGTCCTCCCACAAACTGACACTGAAAATACACTTTCTCCTTTATATGAGGCTTCTAATCCATTAACTGCTATTACTGACCATGCATCACCTTATGTCTTACATAAATCAAGAGGCAAAACTTACGTGGAAGAGCCTGTGTCCACAAGTGTTCTGACAACGTTTTTTTTTTCATTCACAGCTTTTATTACAAGGAGCCCTTTATATCCAACTTTGAAAAAATCACCAGCACAGAAGTCCTTCCTTTTTGGTTCCCAAGCAATTCCTTGGCAGGTGACCAAGTTCACGAAACATCCAACAAGTGGATGGATCCTTAACAGCAGAAGCACAACACTTGATCAAATGCAGCCCTCTACATCTATAGCAACAATGCCCAGTTGATCCAGCCTCCTTACTCTTGACTGACAGCTTTGTTCTTCATGTAATAGGTATACCTGGCCTCTTGACAGGTTCTGCCATCAAAGATCAAGTACAATCCACCACCTCAGATAATGGCAAACCTTCAATACTGCCAAATAATACCACTACATTTCCCACCTTGCCAGCGACTACAAACATTACAGCAAAGTAGGCAGGCAAAGAGGCAAAACAATGAAATCAAAGCACCACCCACACTCCAAATTCCAAGCCTATGAAGACATACATAAACTACAACCAACAAACATAAAATTACATCAATACAATAGAAGATACTACTACAATAGAACAACAATGGTCCACCACACAACACCGTTAGGAACTTGAAGTCCACCAGTCTTCCCACAACCCAGCCTCTAACACCCTTCCTCCCTGAATCCCTTGCATTACTGCCAGCTCACCCAGACAGCCTCATTCACCACCTCGTGCCTCATAATACAACTACCAGTTATTCACTTCCCATACATTTCCAGCCCACAGATATACTCTTACAATTACAACTATCCATCATTCACTTCCCATGCAATTCCAACCAACAGATATACATTTACAATCCTCGTAAGTAGAAAAGTTGACTGTGCTTTACATCAACAGCTACGGTACTTTCACAGTCTACCTGCCATCCTTCCAAATTGGTGAGTTGGTTTCTGTAGCCTGTAGATGGTGTCCCTGTAAATGTGGAAGAAAAAGTTACACAGTCAGTTTGCAGCACTTGGAATCCTAATCATTACAGTAGTATGTGGATCTACTTTCTTGCCTTATACTCTGATCTCTACCAATGGTCACAACAAACTACCTGCTTAGTAGATTTTCTCACTCAACTTTGTCTGCTGCTTTACATCTTTCCTACACTCACCATAGTTATCCAAGTATAATAAGCAAGTACAGTAAGATTTCACATGTGAGGTAAAATATCAGCTGCAACTTTCTTATAGAGGAATTTATATGGAGAAAATTACAAATGGTAAGAAAAATTTGTGCTAAAGCCCTATTTGCACTCAAAATGTGGTATTGGAATTATTTCAAGTCTTTAAACCAGTGATATGTATAAAAATATACAGGAAAATTACAAATGGTAAGAAAAATCTGTGGTAAAGCTCTATTTGCACTCAAAATGTAGTGTTGGAATTATTTGAAGTCCTTAAACGAGTGGTTCCCAACCTGTGCTACACATACTGGACTAGTGTTACGTAAAGGCCTTCCAGGTGGTACATGAGCACTTTTAGGATCATATGGGATTTTCAGTTAGATCAAATTAATTCATTTCTCAGAAAAAAAAATTATTTTTGCCTTACACTTGATAAACTAGCATCAATTAGCTGGTGGAGAAGAAACAAATGCATCCCTCACATTAAATTAAACTGTGTTCCTTGTTTTCAGTTCATTTTTGTGTTTTACTTGAGGATAAATTGATATTTGCTGGAATTGAGTTTTACTGGAACCAGGTGGTATGCTGCGACTGTACCACACCTGCAAGTGGTACTCACTCAGGAAAAGTTTGGGAACCACTGCTGTAAACAAACATGGCTACAACATATAAAGAAAATACCTATAATGTGATATGGACAACCCGCTTATGAATAACAAAATTAGATGTGAGGGAAAGACTAATGGTGTGCGATGCAGAGGGGAAACTAATGTATAGTCAGTCTACTCCCTCAAGTCCACAGCTTCACCACCACCACCACCACCATCACTACCACTACCACAATCCACATCCACTAGATTATTCATATCCTCATCATCAGTTTCTTTTCCTTCACTTTCATCAAGATGCAGCATAGCTTTCCCTCACTTCACAGGCTCTTTGTCTTTTGCTTCCACACTTCCCAAGAGTTGGCCAACATGTCACAAGTTGAGCTCCACCACCACACACACACAACAAAGGCATTGAGGTCATGGTAGTGTGGGCAACAGTCAACACACAAGAGGAAGGAGATTGCCACTGGGGTCAGTGGTCCTGAGGTAATGATGGTGTGAATGAAGGAACTACTACAATTTTCCACTGAACATTTGGCCTGGAGAAATTTTTCAGCCCACTGCCTAACCACATCAATCATAATGCTTATTATGTCAAGTGTCTGTCTAATATGTTAACTGTTTGTTGCTTCAGTATGAACCTCAGTAAATTAGTTCATTTTGTAGAGGTGAAAAAATAAATACATTGGTACTGTACCTTGGTATACATCCCTTTACAATAAGTCCAAATTAAAAAATTTGCTTGGTATATAGCTCATGTGACACGCTGGTGTCATTTTATGTGAATTATCAATAAGTGTGACCTATTATACATTATTACCTTGCTAATATATATTGTTTTTGTGTTAAAGGTGATGGTGTCAAGGCGGGAGAATGGATATAAATAAGATATAAGGACAATACTGTTTTGATTACAGACATGGAGGAAAAGTTACAAAGACTGGTGGACTGATGGGATGTGAAATGCAGGGGAGTTGGCCTGAGGATTAACATTGGCAAAATAGGAGTAGTCTAATGGGAGTGACCAAGAGAGAGAGGTATAACTGAGGGTGAATGGTGGTGGTAGTGGTCAGGAAGTGAAGCAACTTAGATCATTCAGATACACTCAACCAGCATTTTTCCAGACTAAATGGTGCAGGCACTGGTCCAGATAATGAAAAGTCTGGATAACACAAATAGGTCCTTTGATTGCCAAATATGGTCATTTGTCTCCTTAAACATTTTTGAGGAACTGCAAAATTTTGCAAATTTTGGTTTCCCTGACCAACTTAACCTAAACAACCTTAATCTAAGTTAACCCAACACTAAAACTAACCTAGCCGAGTGAGTGAAAAAAAAATACATAGACGTGAAGGACAGTGAGTATACTACCACAACATGCAGCTGTGTCATGCAATGCTGGCAGTGTCCACATTGCCAGCTTCACCCTGCACAGTACCATTAAGAAGACCGTGTCGATTGATGAATCACCACAGCCACCCATAGCTCCACCTGAAATTTTTTATATCAATATCTGTGCCAGCTTCCGGCTGCTGCAAGGATTTCAATGCCACAGACATTGATCTCCACCCACAGCTGCTGCACATACCACTTCATAACAGTGGCATCTAATGCAGCATCTTTTCCACTCCTTACATTTTTTCTTGGTGCACCTTTACCACTTTTCCTTGATGATGCATCCACACAGTATTTGCCACAATATTCTACCAGCTTATCTACTGACTCACTAATGTCCAACACAGTTTGCTTGGCCATACCATACTCCTCACAAACACTCACAACTTTAGCTCCTTTTCTTAATTTCCTTATTAAATCCAATTTTTGTTGGCCATCCAGACTCAAAAGATTAAACCATTATCTGGACACTGTCCGGATAAACCGAAATTCAGATAAACAAGGTCCAGATAAACGATGGTTGAGCGTATATGCAGTGTCCAACAGAGACACACTAGCGTCCTCCCTCTGTCCGGTAATGTTATCTCTCACTCTCCACTCTGTGTTTTGCAGGATGTGATGATCAAATGGAGTACATTCAGTATGATATGTCAAGACCATGCAGCATGGCAGGTAAGTCTGGTATGCAGGGTTGGTCTAGCATGGTAGGATAGTGTGTGTCTGAGACCTGGTCACCTGACTGTGGAATGTAAGATGGTAGACATGATAAAAGTGTAGGCAGTGATGATGGTCTGTTGATTACCTCACCTATTGTGATAACTGTGAGGGGAGATTTCCAATGACTTGTCACAATATTTCAAGGTACAATGTGAATGGAAGGTTACTTGACTACACCTAAGTTTCAACCTTGGGGGTGAGGTAAATTAAAATTTTCATTTTATGAGCCAAGAGTCCCTGTGTGGTTAGGTGGACAAGCTTGCCTATTAAGCTTTTCTATGTTCCCTAAGCTCTCATAAAATATGTTGTGAATTATTTACTGTGAGATTGAAAAAAGATTAAGTGAATAGATTTTGTTTGTATTGTGAAAGTGAGCTTGTTTCTCTTTCCTTCAAGCTACACCAATACTTTTAGTTTAAATAAGAACTACACCAATGTATCTGTCTAACAATCTGCAGAGACATTAGTCCCAGTAAAAACAAACTTGAATAATGGTGCTAGCTATAGTAATTTCATGCTCGGACATGCTACCAAGTGAATAAAGTCACAAATATAAGAAAAGTATGAGAAAGTAATAACAAGCTGATATAATGTAAAAAGTTTTAAATGAACCCAGCACCACAACTGCATAACTTGCTTGCTACCAGCAGCTTTGGGGCATTAGAAGCTGTGGCACCACAGCCTGCAGAGAAAGATGTTTGACAAATGCCTCACAATACACAATACTTGCTGTATTGGATAAGACAGACACAACCCTGACAGACCCACCCCTCAAGCTGTTCCAGACACTGCAGGCAGTTACCACACTAAGGACAGAACACAGCTGCACAAACTGAACCTGACACATAACCCCTACTGCTCCTGCTACTGTATTTCATACACCCTAATGCTCCATAATATCTGCTACACTATCCCATCACACTGCTCTGCTGGATCACTTCTCAGGCCACCACAAGCAGACACTGGTGGTTCCCAAGATCACAGCCTGATCTTCAAGTACACCAAGATATTCCTCCATAAGGCAGGATAACTCACCAAGTAAACTCAGAGCTACCATTACCTGCAGAGGACTGCACAGCACCCTTCCAATCTCAAGAAGAAACACAAATAACATCAGGTAAAGGTTCAGTATAACTCTGGCAACTTAATTTTTGTTTGTTTTCTTCCAAACCTTCACAAAACCCTTTGCATACAAATAATTCAAAGTAAAAAGTGACAGGCAGAGGTTAGGTTAGACGTTCATGTTTACAATAAATCCTTGTTAGTAATGCATAAAATATCTTGCGCCACAAATGGGCAGAAGCTGAACAGCACTTCCAATACTCTTCAAGTTACCTACAGGCACTATAGGGCTGGACATTAAAAAAAAAGAAGAAAAAGACAACTACATGTTGTGGCAGTGTACTACTCATGGTTGACTTTTATATTAGGTTAGATTAAGTTTGTTTTGGTTTAGTTCGTCACTGTTGGTGGGCAAAACAAACCAAAATATGCCAAATTTGGTATTTCCAAAAAGGTCTAAGGAGACAAACAGCCACATTTGTCAATGGAAGGACTTGTATATTTTTACCAGGTTAGGTAAGAAACAGGCTTTGGGGATCAGTATATCAACAGAATCTATACTGATCCCTTAAACCCGTACTTTACCTAACCTAACCTCCGCCACTTTTTACTACAATACAATATATTAGCCTAAAGATATCTAAAGTTTTGAAGAAAATAGGGTTAATGTTTACTAATACTGTAGTCCTTGCCAGTACCTCGTGACACAACTACATGTTGTGTCAGCACACTCATTTCACACATTTGTGAATTTTGATTTTTTTTGCGCAGCTGGCTAATATTGATTCATATTGATACTTTTGAAAACCAATGCATCACATTATAAACAGAGTTTGATTAGGTTTGGTTATGTTTATTTAGGTTAGGTTAGACTAGATTTGTTTTGGTTTAGATGGTGGGGCCAGCTGATACAGCCCAAATTTCTAGAGACAAACGGCAATATTTTTCAAACGAAGGACCTGTCGTACATTTTTACCGAAAACAGACGAAAACTTTAAGACGCCGGAGTTAAACTGCAGCTTTACCTAACATTACCTTTAATTTACGGTTGACACTTTTTGCTAGAAAAACTAAGGACGTGCAAGATATTCCTTTCATACATGACATCAGTGTTATGATAAACACAACTACACATGAACATCACGATATTTACTTCACTCAACAAAAGCTGCGGGAGTTGACGCAAGCTTACTCATCAAATAAAAATATAGACCTACCTTCTGGTGTCATCAGTAGTGTGTGGATCAAATGCGGCTGTGAAGGTCATCTCTTCCCGTACACGCAGCAGTCAAGTGGAAGGACTTGTGTGGTGGGAAGTGGTGGGCTGTCACAACTCCCACTCTCCCAGGCTGACATGACGGTGAAGGAGGGACGCAAACAGCTTGGCGGTGGACTTGTCACTTGTTGCCTCTACTGGTAGTGCTTCACCAGACTCGTATCATCAAACATTTCCATGCTTCTCCTTTATTTCAAGGCTTATTTATGTGTAGAGCTTTTTTTAAGGTGATTTTACGGTACTAGAGGCAGAGTGACAAGATTTCTACATTATTAACGGGAGAAACACTTGAAAACCCCGCTGATTATTTCCGTGGCCTTGGAAAATACAGAGATAAGGGAAGAGCGATTCAGTATTTAAACTTGACATGTTCCTTGGTGTTCAGTAGTGGACGTGGGATTGAATGCCTTAATTTCCATCAGCTCCCACTTTGGTGTGTTTCTTATTCTTCTTGTTTGTACGCTTCAATTTTTTTTTCTTTGACGTATCTTTTGTCTTTCCTTCCAAATTTTGATCACTTTTTCTTTTTTTTCAATTTCTGCCACCAGTGTTGGGCTCTGTTGTCATCTCCTCCAGTCTCCACACAAATCTGGAAGGTTTTCGAAATCGTTTCCTTGTCTCGCTAGCTCCCTAGCTCCATACACTTTTCTCTCTCCAGACTCCCGGAAATTTACCGACTACAGCATCACTCACCTTCAGCCACCGCCTCTCTTACAGCCGTATAAACACGTATTTGCCTGTTTGACATACTTACACTTTCCCTGACGTAGTTGAATTCTCCATACTGTCTATGTGGCTGTGCACACGTACGTCACCTGCGTCTGCTCTCAGCGTACGGTACAAAATTCAGTCGCTGAGTAAACGTGGAAAGTCTCGCCCAGTCTTCATTAGATTCACCGCGACTCACGTCTCACGTCGCTGGTGTGTGTGCTACTATCAGTATTCGGTAGGCTTAGTACCTGTCCTCTCCTTAGTTACCAACTAGTAATATTTATAGTAACTTGTATATGTTACTTCCAGTCCTACAACAACAACAACAACAACAACAACAACTACTACTACTACTACTACTACTACTACTACTACTACTACTACTACTACTATCTCTCTCTCTCTCTCTCTCTCTCTCTCTCTCTCTCTCTCTCTCTCACTACTACTACTACTACTACTACCACTACTACTACTACTACTACTACTACTCTCTCTCTCTCTCTCTCTCTCTCTCTCTCTCTCTCTCTCTCTCTCTCTCTCTCTCTCTCTCTCTCTATATATATATATATATATATATATATATATATATATATATATATATATATATATGAAACAACTCATCTCTTAACAGTATCTAATCTTAATGGTCAAACAATGATTCTCTCTCTCTCTCTCTCTCTCTCTCTCTCTCTCTCTCTCTCTCTCTCTCTGGAGCTACTCCTTATCTCTTAACAGTATCTAATCTTGTGGTCAAGCAATGATTCTCTCTCTCTCTCTCTCTCTCTCTCTCTCTCTCTCTCTCTCTCTCTCTCTCTCCTTAATTAAATGCGCAACGTACTATACGATTGCGTGAGGATTCTCTTCATAGTAGCTACTCACTTCACTGTGCTATGTAAATATTAAGAGATAGTTAGCTTGAAATTTTGTTTTCTTTCCTTTACACCTTGCAGGCGGTCAATTTCTAAACTGTAGTTGTAATGCGTACGAGAGACCAACTGAGCGCTGTATGCTGTAGCGACTAGTCGACTACCGTAGTGAGAGGTGAAAGTGACTGCAGTGTGACTAGAATAGTGACCACCACCACGTACGTATTACCCTATAAAGTATATGTTTTATCTGTAAGGAAGAAAACAATTATGTGATTGATTTCGAGCGTTTTTTATTAACGTACATTACTTTTTCCATCGATATAATCATCAGTTTTGACAGTTTCCAAGAAGAGTTCGAGACTGTCAGCTTCTTTCATCTACCAAAACCACGCACAACTATATACTTTAGGCTACTGTAGTCCCACGCACGTACTGAGCTGCCACCAAGGTTTGGGTGGAGTTAATGAGTATAGATAATTGCTTACGTGTAAGAATTTAAGTATGAAACACTTCCAATATGTATGAAGAATGCAACACACGTACATAGCCTAGTTGTGAATGCAAAACTTTACTCTATCACAAAGCTTCAATTGTTTGAGAGAGAGAGAGAGAGAGAGAGAGAGAGAGAGAGAGAGAGAGAGAGAGAGAGAGAGAGAGAGAGAGAGAGAGAGCCTATACATTCTACAAAGACTAATAAAGATATTATAGTGGCAGATCGACTTATGACAGCGTAATTATATATGATGAGGTATAAATTAATACGCAGAACGTAGCTACATTTGAAGCATGATGAAAGGAGGGCTACCTCATTACAGCACGTGCTGTATTCATGCAGCTCACGTCTATAGACTACACCTAAACATATCTGCTGGGTACATGAATACACAAAACGTTAAATTCACGAACAAACTGCTCTTGTAGGTAACACCATAAGCGAATAGAAGTCTTCCTGTCATGTGGCAAAACAAAAATGCAGTAATGAGCTACAGCATGGTGCCCAAGGGTTCTGTGTCGAATCCCTTCCCTTCACAATTTTCATAAAAGATCTGACTTAGGTACAATCTTACCAAGCTAAATGTTTGCTGATAACCAAAGATCTACGGTCCAGTGTCCAGTGTCCAGTGTCTGTTCAAAAGCTCAAGCACATCCCACATAATACAACAGGACGTAGATAAGATGGATGGCACAGTGGTGCAGGATATGACAGTTCAGATTGAGTGAAAGTAACTGCAAGGGTACGCATGCATGTGGCTGCAGCGAAAATCAAATAGAGGCAGCTCACATAATTTCGATCACTTGAAAAGGGAAAGGTCTTAGTGCAGTGTAAGCGTATATCCATGCGTTATTTCTTCGTTCATTTACTGATTAGTTTTGTTGTGTTAAGGAGACTGGTCAAAGGCACAAGATTATTATGGAGAAATGCCTGCCGAACTGCTGCTCCCTCCAGCCAATGCATATCCTCCTAAAAAAAAATTGCGGTAGCAAAACAAAGAGAGATAAATGTTTGCAGTGCTCAAAAACAGTATTGTCTTGGATATGACTCTGAGGAAGCACAATATCAATACCAATAATGGGAATCCAATCACCAGGCAGGCTGTGATAATCCGTTTAAATTACAGAACACGTGTACCTACTTGCGTATGATGTGGAGGCCACTCTTCCTTGTGACCAATATCTCAGTATTTATGATTCTATGTAGTTAAGAGGGAAAGATGAGAGTTAAGAAGATTTGCAGAATGTAGTAAACACCTACCGAAACGCTAATTTACTTTCAGAGAGGTCTAATAGCACCAGTTCAGGAGGTGCCGTGAACTTCCCATTAGAGCTAGTTGTGATCTTGCTGAACGTTTCCTATTGTGTCTCACAACTCAAGGGGGCAGTCACAGTCAGCCCTCTAAAGACAACTTTCTTTCTTCACACAAAACTCCATACACTTATCTCATACACACACCCTTCACTTACAATTAAAATTAAAAATGGCGACTCCAAAGCAAGCCTCGGAGTCTCCTTCTGGGGAGACCAGAAATGTCCCCAGGTCGGATTGCTCTGTCGCTGGGGTCCCAAAATGTCTTGCCACCTTCCTCAGCTTTTACTTTATTAACTTCTGCAACATTCGCGGTCTTCGATCTAATTTTCAAACTGTAGAACACCACCTCTCCTCTACTAGACCTCATCTTTTCCTCATCGAAACACAGCTGTGTGAGGCAACTAACAATAGCCTCTTTTTTGTTCCCTCCTACTTTCTCTACCTTCATTTTCGTTCCAAAGCTGGATGTTGCGCCTATGTATGCAAAGACTTAACTTGCTCTTGTGCCCATGCTTTTGAATCTTCTGAGTTTTCCATCATCTGGCTTCGACTCAATAGTCATTTTTTAACTAATTCTATCTGTGCTGTCTCTCTCTCCACTAACTCCTCAGACTGTAGTAAACTCTTTAACTATTTAACTTCTAAAGTGGAGCACATTCTGTCCCTCTATCCTTTCGCGGAGATCTCTAACCTTGGAGATTTCAATGTTCACCACCAGCTTTGGCTTTTTCTCTCCCTCCACTGACCATCCTGGTGAACAAGCCTTCAACTTTGCTATCCTCCATGACCTAGAGCAACTGGTGCAACACCCTACTCGTATTCCTGACCGTCTTAGAGATACGCCCAACATTCTTGATTTTTTCCTTACCTCTTATCCTTCAGCTTATAGTTTTATTTATGATCATGAAGTAAACGAGTCAGAAACTTCATCTTTATTTGCGGTCCTTAAGACTTCTTTACATAGTCACCATCCAGAGTCACACATTCCTACCATCGTTTCTTAACCTAGCTTCTGCAGGCCGCCGTTGTAGAATTCCTCAGATTGCATTGAAAACCACTGTTCCACCTCGTGAATGACATCATCTGAGTCATCAAATAACTGACCCAGTAGCGGATTTTCCATCTCTGGGAACAAGAAAAAGTCACTTGGGGCGAGATCGGGAGAATAGGGCTGATGCGGCAAGATTTCATACCATATCGCCTTGCTACCACAACCGCAGCTTGAGATGAGTGAGAGGATGCATTGTCGGCAAGGAGACGGACTCCTTTGGTGAGCATACCGCGGCGTTTCTTTTCAGAGAATCTCGCAACTTGTTCAGAAGTGTGCAGTAATATGCGCTAGTGATGGTCTGACCCTTTGCAAGGTAGTCTGTGAGGAAGACTCTATGACAGTCCCAAAAAATCGAAAGCATGACCTTCTATGTGGACTTCTGCACCTTAGCCTTCTTGGGGGGAGGGGATGTGGTGTGCTTTCACTCCTTGCTCATCTCTTTGGTCTCTGGATCATACAGATAGATCCAAGTTTCGTCCATAGTTACTAAACGACCAAAGAAATCCTCTTCATCCTGCTCCAAAAGAGTCAAAATCTCCCTCGACAGGTCACGCCATGTTTGCCTTTGGAGAGACATCAGTGAGCGCGGAACCCAGTGTGCTGACACCTTAGACATGTGCAGTTCGTCGTGAATATTTTTCCACACACTGCCGTAACTAAAACCAGTCTCATTCATGATCACGCGGTTGGTTACTAGTCGGACTTCCAGGATAAGACCCTCCACTTTCTTCACTGTGGCCGAACTGTCCGTCAGTGATGGTCGTCCAGTTTTGGCTCGTCTGTGAGGGACATGTGGCCAGTTTGGAAATTTCTTTTCCATCTCACAACAGTGTCATATGACGAGCAATCATCACCATAGACAACTTTCATTTCATTGTGGATTTGCCAGGCACTGTAACCCTTCAAATGTAGGAACTTAATCAAACTGCGAGCCTCAGTCTTTTCCATCTATCCACGTCCTTCCAGAGACGACCAACCCTTCAGGAAGTCAACAGATCACACAGGGACGTCACAGAACGCCTGACTTTTGATCTTTCTAAGATTTCTGATTGGGGCAAAGAAAACTTAATAGTTTTCAATGCCTCAAAAGCTCAATTCCTCCGTCTATCAACTCGACACAACCTTCACACAACTATCCCCTCTTCAATGACCCTCAACTGTCCCCCCTCTTCCACACTGAATATTCTCGGTCTGTCCTTTACTTATAATCTTATCTGGACACTTCACATCTCGTCTCTTGCTAAAACAACTTTTATGAAGTTAGGCGTTCTGCAGCGCCTCCGCCAGTTTTTCCCACCTCTTCAACCGCTTATTCTGTATCCGTCCTTGTATGGAGTAGTCTTCGCTTGTTTTAGGG